>NC_080671.1:250649498-250886128 GCF_030247195.1 Topomyia yanbarensis
TCATGTATGACCGAACAATTCAGTTTATATTTCCGGAATCATATAAGTAATCTAAACGAAACGTTATAGCAAGCTATTTGGATGGCTTTGATTTAAGATTAAGCTTGTTATTATCGGACAATCATCTCCGATAAGTGGATGTGACTGGTAATTTTGAAATATGGTCACTTTTCCTGAGACATCCAGAACCATCTATTTGGTAATAAATGTGGCCAAACAGACGTTGAATAGCAGTTAGTGACCTAGAACAACAAATTCAAGCGATTATACTCACAATTTAAAAAATATTACCTCAAATTCAAGTTTGTGAAAATCGCTTTAGAAAATTCCGAGAAACCGATGTCGTCAAATTATTTAGAGATTTTCTATGTAACCTTACTCTTCAACTCGTAACACCGGAAACAGACGTCAGATCAAAATGAAACTCAATAGCAACCGATGGGAATAACAATCAGTACGATTTGCACATAGTACATACAATGGATCGACAGCCACGATTTTGAGACACTATGTGTCGACACTGAAACAACGCTTGAAACCAGCGGCGGATCAAGGAGGAAGATCCGTTAAGAAATTTTAAACTAGTTGTAATTTTAAAGTAGCAACCCCTTACTGCATACTCCTACCTAAGACAATACAAGCCAAAAATATTAGGTTGACGATTTTTAGAGCGATTGCATAACCTTTCTATATGAGAAAGGCAAAAATGTGCCAAAGTCAAAAATGTCAATCTTCGTAAATTTTTTTTTTTTTTGAGAGTGCATCAAATCTCAACGTTTCATGGATTTTAAAGTCATTTGGCATCCAAAATACAAATTTGATTTTGAAATTTTCCCTTACTCCCCCCTTTGAGAATTTTTCATTTCAGTTTATATAAGAATGTGCTGTGTGGTCGCACTCTTCAACCCGTAATTCCGGAACCAGACGTCCAATCAACCGAAAATCTAATAGCAGCCGATGGGAAGGTATTCATTTGAGACTAAGTTTGTGCAAATCGATCCAGCCATCTCTGAGAAAAAGAGGTGACATTTTTTCCACATACACACATACAAACATACACACACATGCATACACACACAGACATTTTCCGATCTCGACGAACTGAGTCGAATGGCATATGACAATAGGCCCTCCGGGCCGGGATTAGGTTTGCGATTTTTAGAGCGATTGCATAACCTTTTCATATGAGAAAGGCAATATTCCAGCACTGTAACCTACCTGTTTTAATATATTCAAAATGTGAAAAAATAAATTGACACTGTCAAGCTAACGCATTTGAGCTTATAAAATAAGCGAACTGATTAGGAAAAAATAATGATTCAACATTTTTAAATAGAGCATACTTCCGAAATATTTTGAGGAACTATATTGTTCGGCACAAAATGAACATCGTTTACTTTGTACCAATTAATTTTTACACATGCACAAAACCACCAATACATTAGGTGTAAAGCTCTTTAGACGTTTTTGCAGCGTTATTTATTCCGTTTTTACTTGAAGCGAAACTGAGCCAGGTTCTAACCCCAGCTGCTGTCAAAATGTTCGAAATGACAGCGATTGGGGTCGCAACCTGACACAGGTTCGTGGTCAAGTTAAAGCAGCATTAATTTATCGCCGAGAGGTCCATAAAGTTTAATTGTTATCTGAATGAAATAACCTAAAATATTCATCCTTTTTCATACATATCAAATCAATAAGTTTGAACGATATTAGAAATCGTTCTGTTCCTTTTTAACCATTATCGCAACAACTTAATCACATTTTCTGCCACAATCAACCTCCAGATTTGTGCTGCCGATAACTTTTCACCGATCAACATAAATGTAGCCGGTTTCTTTCCAGCATTCGCACTAGATTTCATTCTGGTCGTGGTAGTTCAAATTTCCTTCGCGCACATTCTTGCGATAACATAAAAACCAAGAGTTTCTTCCAAAATTCTAATCATTCTACAACATGTTTTCGAATACAGTCGTTAGGAGTATTGACACTAATGATCCGTCCTATCCCAGGTACGAAGGGTGCCTTACCGTTTGCACCACAGGATAAAGAAAATGATTCATACTTATTTATAGCCATGCTAATAATTACGTACAGTCGCAATAATTGATATGATGCAAGACTTTATCATACTATCATATTGGTTTACTTATGCTAACTAATTTGCTAACCTTCGTTTTTATGAAAGAAAGAATAAAAGCCATCATCAATAGAAACATAGCTTTACATTATGATCATCAAAAACGAGCGCTAGACCCACTGCGTACCATTTGTGTAGGGATCATGTAGGATATATGTGTCGGTTTTTCATTTTGCGCTTTGTGCGGAGGTTCGTCACCCCAACTCGGTTGATTTTTTGCGCGCGCTTTTTCGACCTGAATTTCACCTTAATGTATCAAATTTGCCGACCCTTAACATCATCTTCGTTTCGGGGTGACGTGAGCCGCTTATCAGTGCTTCTATACCCGCCTTTTGTGCCTTCTTTTTGGCTACTTCACCCGGAAAGGCTTCTCGGATGTATGCGTTGGCGAGCTGATTGCTCAGTTCGTCGACGCTTTTAGCAAAAGTTCGCGGGTCACTGTTATGCTTTATATTTTTTAAATTGTTTTCTGCGGAATCCGAACTGCTTTTGTCTGTGCAGTTCAATTGAATTTGCAGGGCGATCTCAACTAGGCTGGCTGGGACCGCTGTAAAAAGGTCTCTCGCTTTGCCTGTGAGCTTGGTGAGAACTAGCTGTACCGCCGTGGGTTTCTGAGCTTCGGTCACGATCGTATTTATAAAATTTACAGCATCTATGAAACCTTTAGCTCCTTCTTTATTACCATCGTATAGTGGAATTAAAGAGACTAGCTTCGCTGCCGTTTTAATGTCGAAATTTGCCATAATTTTTAATTTATTTAGCCGATTCGTGAAAATGATAGCTAAAATTATCCCTTTTAATCTAAATTTTATTTTAAATTTTTGCAATCTCTTGTTTATTGCAGTTTTAATATCAAAATTTAACGTTCTCGATGATTTTTCAAAATAAAATAATTTCTCTGAGGTTAATGTATCCTCATTTATTAGTAGATATTCTTGTATTGCCCTGTAATTGGCTTTGCATAATTTTTCTTTTTCAATTAAATTGGAATAGGAAAATTTCTTGGTGATAGATTTTTTAAATTATTGTCGATCTTTATTAATGTTTCTAGTGCTTTTTCCATATGTTTTTTTTGTATTGTTAAATTTATTGTTTTATGTCTAATGTATGTGCATTCTAGATCTGATCTAGACTTTCAAGCGTTTTCTTTGCCTTCTTAAACGCTTGGCGCTTGACGTATCTTGTGTACGTTTGGTAGATGGTAAATATTAATTGTATGGAGCAAATGGTCAGTAATAACCAGTATTTCGTATCTTGGTTATCCTGCCAATTTGCGTGCTGTTCCAAGCTATTGATAATATTTATTTGCGGATCTCCGCTTACTGTCGGGGATTTACTTGTTCTAGACCCCATTTTTTCGAACTTTAATATATAGTAATTTGGTATCTAATAATTAAAATTTAATATACAGTATATAATAATTTAATATTCACCTGTGATATATGCTTTTAGGGTTATTGGGCGGATACTTCAGTTGATAATTTTATTTTTATAGACAATTTTAGCCTGGATTTTAGCTAAAACCTGTTTACTGTTTGGTTGTGTAGTGCATAAATTAGGTTTTGGTTAAGTAGATCATACTGTATGATACTGAGGCATAAATCTAGACAATCGATACTATATAGTAATCAAATAACAACAATAAGTTTTGTTCTATTTTAATTTAAAGACAATTGGAACAGTACAAGACACTATTTGTGTCGATTCTTTTCACTATTGTACAATCTCTTCACTTTTTACTGCATGTGCATTCATCGAACTCTTACCTCCGGACTCTGCTGCTGTTGCTAGTATCACCGTCATTCTCCGTCAGTTATGCAAACCGATTCACTATTGTACAAACTCTTCACTTTTTACTGCATGCGCATTCATCGAACTCTTACCTCCGGACTCTGCTGCTGTTGCTAGTATCACCCTCATTCTCCGTCAGTTGAGATACTGCTACGTGTCGAATTAATTTGTAACAACTCGTGGGCCGGTGGCTAGTGTGGCGGCATCGGTACCAAACTGTTGCCGTACAACTGCTTAATTTGCAACAACTCGTGGGCCTGTGGTGGGTGCGGGGGCATCGGTACCAAACTGTTGCCGTACAGCTGCTTTACTTCCTCATGGTGTTATTCGGGTGGATAGATAACTGTTATTTGTGTGAATTCTTCTGGATTTCTTTTCACTAATTTAATTTCGTTTTAACGATTACTAGTGGGTGTTAGATGTCCATTTTCACTTCATATTTCGAGTTCTTCAGTAGGGTGTTTTTTTGACACCACCAGTGGATGTGGCACTTTTATAGGTAGCTTTGGTGGCACGCTGCTTACGCGGAGCCTTACCTCCAGTAGATTTACGAGCTGTCCGTTTAGTACGGGCTTTTGTCTAAGAAATGTACCGGTGAATTGAAGAACATTTTGCAGGTTAGTAATCCAATAAATCGAGAGCGACGAAAATTCACCATCACTTGTGCTGCCTTCACTTTACTTTTCACGGTCGCCATTTTGGATATTTGATGATTTCAAAAAAAGGGTTGTTCCCTGGTTGATGGGTTTTTATAATCTATTTTATTCCGTTTAAAAATCTTACGAGCTAACCTGACTTAAACTATTCTATGTACATCGAAATGAGAGGAGTCAGTTACAATTTCAAAGTACATAATTATGTACGGGTAGCGTGAAAAAAGGGAAAACAAATCAATTAATAAGTATGGGTGCCTTGGTTGCTATCGGTGCTTTTATTTGAATACACTGTTTATTTGTCACCTCTGCATAATAATGACCCAGTGAGAATGCTGCTATAACAAGTGGTGCGACCCAGAATGGTTTAACTGGAATGCGCCCATCTGGTTATGCAAGTTGGATTTGAAAACGACCGTTCAAGTAATTTACGATCTGTGGGAATAATTTGTGATGCTAGAAAGTAAGTCCGTTACAGAGGTATTCGATACTGTGCGTTAGTGACACTTGACGTGAAGAACGCATTCAACAGCGCAAGCTGGGATGCCATCGCGCTCTCGTTACACCGGCTTAGCCTACCGGTGGGTCTGTACCGGATCCTGGAAAGTTACTTCCTAAACCGCGTACTGCAATATGAGACCGATGCCGGTCAGAAAAGGGTTCCGATTACCGCCGGAGTCCCGCAGGGCTCGATCCTAGGCCCGGTGCTATGGAACCTCATGTATGACGGGGTTCTGAGACTGAAGTTCCCTCCTGGAGTCAAGATCGTCAGCTTTGCCGACGACGTAACCTTGGAGGTCTACGGGGAGTCAATTCCTGAGGTAGAACTAATGAGCTATGAGCGCGAGAGGCCTGGAGCTCGCTCATCATAGGACGGAGGTAGTTATCGTCAACAACCGCAAGTCGGCACAACATGCAGTTTTCCATGTGGGAGAAGTCGCGATCACTTCACAGCGAAGTCTGAAGTCTCTCGGAGTCATTATAGACGACAAGCTGACCTTCGGCAGCCATGTCGACTATACGTGCAAGAGAGCGTCGACTGCTGTTGCGGCACTATCGAGAATGATGTCCAACAGCTCAAAGGTGTGCGCCAGTAGACGTAGGTTACTGGCAGGCGTTGCCGTATCTATCCTCAGGTACGGCGGCCCGTCATGGTCAAGAGCACTGAGGGTAACCAGTTACCTACAGAAACTGGAGAGCACCTACCGCGTGATGTGCCTCAGAGTGATATCTGCCTACCGCACGGTATCACACGATGCATCCTGCGTGATAGCGAGCATGATGCCAGTCGGGCTGGTCATTCGGGAAGATTAGGAGTGCTTTGAGCTACGTGGAAATAGGGGAGCCCGCGAGCGCACCAGGGTGACCTCGGTCGCCAGATGGCAGCGTGAGTGGGACAACTCCTCGAAAGGTAGGTGGACCCACCGGCTGATACCTAGCATATCGAGCTGGGTGGGAAGACCCCATGGGGAAGTTCACTTCCACCTGACACCATTCTTGTCAGGCCATGACTGTTTCCGACAGTACTTCCACAGGTTCGGGCACGCGGAGGTCCCAGTCTGCCCGGACTGCCCAGGTGTAGATGAAACTGCCGAACACATACTGTTCGTATGTCATCGGTTCGACGTCGAAAGAAGAGCAATGCTTGACGTCTGTGGCTGGGACACAACCACTGATACCCTTATTCAGCGGATGTGTCAATCGGTGGAGAAGTGGAACGCAGTCTCGGCTGTTACCATCCAGATTGCCAGTAGGCTACAGGTAAACTGGCGAACCGAGCAACAGACGAAGGGCACGGCTAACTAGTGATTGGTTAGCTGGAGCGAAAAAGGCCAAGCGCAAAAAAGAGAGTGAATGGTCTGTTCATGCCGAGGCAGGTTTGGCGCAGCGAATGGCAACCGCGTAAGGGGTAAACCCAGCCACCCCGAAGCAAGACAGAAGAGTGACTGTATAGGCGTATAAGTGGACTGCCTCATACCAAGACGGGAGGGTCGTAGCGTAGTATGTTGGAACTAAGCTATCGATGCCTCATGGCGTGGCAGAGGAGTGAAAGGGTGAGCATCCAAGTCAGTCTCACACTGCATGTTAAGGGTGAGCATAAAAGTCAGCCTCACAGGTTGGTAGAGGCTAGCACAAAAGTCAGCCTAGCAAGGAATGAAAAAGGTGAGCACACAAGTCAGCCTCGCATGGTATATCAGAAGTGGGGCCTAAGAAAAATGTCCCACATGGGATGCCAGGGGGAGTGACAAAGGTACAATAGAGTGGCACGATTGAGAGTGAATCAGGTGATAGGGTGAGCACCCAAGTCAGCCTCACATGGTATGGGTGGGGCGAGCACAAAAGTAAGCCTAGCAAGGAACGGGTAAGGTAAGCACACAAGTCAGCCATCCCCCCAATAAAAAAAAACACGTACACACACATATACAGACTTTTTCCGATCTCGACGAACTGAGTCGAATGGGATATGACACTCGGCCCTCCGGGCCGGGATTAGGTTGACGTTTTTTAGAGTAATTGCATAAACTTTCTATATGAGAAAGGCAAATTTGTTCCAAAATCCAAAAAAGTGAATTGTCTTCAAATTTTTTCGAGTTTGAATCAAATCTCGACGTTTCATGCACCTTGAACACATTTAGCATCAAAAATAAAAATTCTATTTTTAATTTTTCCTATAGTTTATATGAGAAATTTCTGTGTGGCCGCACTCTGAAACCTGTAATTCCGGAACCAGAATTCCGATCGATCCAAAATTCAATAGCAGCCTATGGGAAGGTTGCACCTTTCATTTGAGACTAAGTTTGGGCAAATCGGTCCAGCCATCTCTGAGAAAAATGAGTGACATTATTTGACACATTCGCACATACATACACACACATACACACACATACATACACACATACACACACATACAGACTTTTTCCGATCTCGACGAACTGAGTCGAATGGGACATGACACTCAGCCCTCCGGGCCGGGATTAGGTTGACGTTTTTCAGAGTGATTGCATAACCTTTCTATATGCGAAAGGCAAAAATGTGCCAAAATCCAAAAAAGTGAATTGTCGTCAAATTTTTTTTTCGAGTTTGAATCAAATCTCGACGTTTCATGCACCTTGAACACATTTAGCATCAAAAATAAAAATTTTATTTTTAATTTTTCCTATAGTTCATATGAGAAATTTCTGTGTGGCCGCACTCTGAAACCTGTAATTCCGGAACCAGAATTCCGATCGATCCAAAATTCAATTGCAGCCGATGGGAAGGTTGCACCTTTCATTTCAGACTAAGTTTGGGCAAATCGGTCCAGCCATCGCTGAGAAAAATGAGTGACATTATTTGACACATACGCTCATACATACACACACATACACACACACACACATACACACACACATACAGACTTTTTCCGATCTCGACGAACTGAGTCGAATGGGACATGACACTCAGCCCTCCGGGCCGGGATTAGGTTGACGTTTTTCAGAGTGATTGCATAACCTTTCTATATGCGAAAGGCAAAAATGTGCCAAAATCCAAAAAAGTGAATTGTCGTCGAATTTTTTTCGAGTTTGAATCAAATCTCGACGTTTCATGCACCTTGAACACATTTAGCATCAAAAATAAAAATTTAATTTTTAATTTTTCCTATAGTTTATACGAGAATTTTCTGTGTGGCCGCACTCTGAAACCTGTAATTCCGGAACCAGAAATCCGATCGATCCAAAATTCAATAGCAGCCGATGGGAAGGTTGCACCTTTCATTTGAGACTAAGTTTGGGCAAATCGGTCCAGCCATCTCTGAGAAAAATGAGTGACATTATTTGACACATACGCACATACATACACACACACATACACACACATACACACACACATACAGACTTTTTCCGATCTCGACGAACTGAGTCGAATGGGATATGACACTCGGCCCTCCGGGCCGGGATTAGGTTGATGTTTTTCAGAGTGATTGCATAACCTTTCTATATGAGAAAGGCAAAAATGTGCCAAAATCCAAAAAAGTGAATTGTCGTCAAATTTTTTTTCGAGTTTGAATCAAATCTCGACGTTTCATGCACCTTGAACACATTTAGCATCAAAAATAAAAACTTTATTTTTATTTTTTCCTATAGTTTATATGAGAAATTTCTGTGTGGCCGCACTCTGAAACCTGTAATTCCGGAACCAGAATTCCGATCGATCCAAAATTCAATAGCAGCCGATGGAAAGGTTGCACCTTTCATTTGAGACTAAGTTTGGGCAAATCGGTCCAGCCATCTCTGAGAAAAATGAGTGACATTATTTGACACATACGCACATACATACACACACATACACACACATACACACACATACACACACATACACACACATACATACAGACATACACACACGTTACCAAGAAAAAGCCGGCACCGAAACCGGAGGTACCGCGGCCTGCGAGGAAGGCCAAGGACAGAGGCGAAGCCTTGTGGTTAAAAACCGACAAGGACAAATACGCCGATGTCCTTAAATCGATGAAGGCGGCCGAAAGTCTCTCGGCCCTTGGGCAGGATGTGCGTAGCGTAAGACGCACCAATACGGGAGAGATGCTCCTGGTGCTGAAGCGAGGCGCACAATCAAGTGCAGTATATAAGGCCTTGGCCCAAGAGGTCCTTGGTGAGGGCGCCCAAATCAGGTCGCTAGGTGCGGAAACAACTCTCCAGTGCAAGCACTTGGACGAGTTCGCGACCGCAGAAGACGTCGTCGCAGCCGTCAAGGAGCAATGCGGCGTCACAATCGAGCGGGCCTCTGTGCGATTGAGGGACGGACCCTCTGGCACCCAGGTAGCCTACCTCAGGCTACTGAATGCGGATGCCAAAAAGGTAACCGAGAAAGGGAAGCTGAAGATCGGCTGGTCGGTATGCCCTATTAGTATACCCCAGCCGCCTTCAGTGGACAGGTGCTATCGGTGCCTAGAATCCGGCCATAAAGCTTACGAATGCAAAGGCCTAGACAGGAGCAAGCTATGTCGTCGATGCGGCGAGGAGGGGCATAAAGAGCGGGGGTGCACTAAGGCATATAAGTGCCTTATCTGCACCGCTAAGAAGCAAGCCCATAAACATGCTATGGGCGGACCTTCGTGTCCCTTCGGCGAGTTAAATAAGAAGAAGCCGTGAGAGTCACACAGCTAAATCTTAACCATTGTGCAGCAGCCCAACAGCTGCTGTGGCAGTCGGTCTCGGAGTCGAGGACAGATGTCGCCCTCTTATCAGACCCGTACAGCATCCCTGCCGGCAACGGCAATTGGGTGTCGGACGGGTCTGGAATGGTGGCAATCTGTACAACGGGAAGGTTCCCGGTTCAAGAGGTAATACACCCCTCCGCCGAGCTACCTCGATACTGTGCTAGCTAATGATGGCTCCGCTAGTACATTCCGTAGAAACGGAGTGGAGGCGTGGATTGATTTGACCTTTGCCAGCCCGAGTCTGGCTCCAGGCATGGAATGGAGGGTAGACGAAGGCTACACCCATAGCGATCATTTAGCAATCCGCTTTAAGATCAACTATGGTGTGCAGCATCCGAGGGCGGGAGATCCCTGTCAGGTACGCGGGTGGAAGTCCAATCACTTCGACAGCGAAGCTTTCACCGCGGCCCTGGGACTGGAGGCCAACACCGACAGTCTAAGCGGAGATGCGCTGGTAGCTGTTCTATCACGCGCGTGCGACGCCACTATGCCGAGAAAAACACTGCCAAGAAACGGTAGATGCCCGGTATACTGGTGGAGTGCCGAGATTGCAGCTCTACGGTCAGCCTGTCTCAGAGCTAGACGTAGGATGCAAAGAGCTCGCACCGAGGATGCAAGAGAGAACCGCCGTGAAGTGTTTCGAGCTGCGAAATTAGCCCTTAACAAGGCTATTAAAAGCAGCAAGAGAGCGTGTTTCGACAACCTGTGTGAGAGTGCCAACGCGAATCCGTGGGGTGACGCCTACCGGATTGTGATGGCCAAGACCAAAGGGGGCTCCTCACCCCCAGAACGGTCTCCGGACCGGTTGGCAACGATTATCGAAGTACTCTTCCCGTCTCGAGCCACAAGCCCCTGGCCACCTGCACTACGAGACAGTGCGGGCACGGTCGAAATGGTGGCTCCAGTGACGAATGAAGAACTACTCGCAGTGGCTAAATCCCTAGCAATGAACAAAGCTCCAGGGCCGGATGGAGTTCCAAACAACGCTCTCAAGGCAGCGATCATAGCGAACCCGAACATGTTCAGGCTAGCTATGCAGAGATGCCTTGACGAGTGCCGTTTCCCCGATAGATGGAAAAGGCAGAAACTGGTGCTGTTGCCGAAGCCCGGGAAGCCGCCAGGCGACCCATCGGCGTACAGACCAATCTGTCTGATAGACACGACTGGCAAACTGCTTGAGAGGATCATCCTCAACAGGCTCACCCCGTACGCGGAAGGTACGGACGGTCTGTCAAGCAACCAGTTTGGCTTTCGGAAGGGTAAGTCCACAGTGGACGCTCTCAACTCAGTGATAAATACTGCCGAGATAGCGATCCAACGAAAAAGGCGAGGTATTCGATACTGTGCGTTAGTGACACTTGACGTGAAGAACGCATTCAACAGCGCAAGCTGGGATGCCATCGCGCTCTCGTTACACCGGCTTAGCCTACCGGTGGGTCTGTACCGGATCCTGGAAAGTTACTTCCAAAACCGCGTACTGATATACGAGACCGATGCCAGTCAGAAAAGGGTTCCGATTACCGCCGGAGTCCCGCAGGGCTCGATCCTAGGCCCGGTGCTATGGAACCTCATGTATGACGGGGTTCTGAGACTGAAGTTCCCTCCTGGGGTCAAGATCGTCGGCTTTGCCGACGACGTAACCTTGGAGGTCTACGGGGAGTCAATTCCTGAGGTAGAACTAACCGCAGAACACGCGATTAGCACGGTGGAGGAATGGATGAGCGCGAGAGGCCTGGAGCTCGCTCATCATAAGACGGAGGTAGTTATCGTCAACAACCGCAAGTCGGCACAACATGCAGTTATCCATGTGGGAGAAGTCGCGATCACTTCACAGCGAAGTCTGAAGTCTCTCGGAGTCATTATAGACGACAAGCTGACCTTCGGCAGCCATGTCGACTATACGTGCAAGAGAGCGTCGACTGCTGTTGCGGCACTATCGAGAATGATGTCCAACAGCTCAAAGGTGTGCGCCAGTAGACGTAGGTTACTGGCAGGCGTTGCCGTATCTATCCTCAGGTACGGCGGCCCGTCATGGTCAAGAGCACTGAGGGTAACCAGTTACCTACAGAAACTGGAGAGCACCTACCGCGTGATGTGCCTCAGAGTGATATCTGCCTACCGCACGGTATCACACGATGCATCCTGCGTGATAGCGAGCATGATGCCAGTCGGGCTGGTCATTCGGGAAGATGAGGAGTGCTTTGAGCTACGTGGAAATAGGGGAGCCCGCGAGCGCACCAGGGTGACCTCGGTCGCCAGATGGCAGCGTGAGTGGGACAACTCCTCGAAAGGTAGGTGGACCCACCGGCTGATACCTAGCATATCGAGCTGGGTGGGAAGACCCCATGGGGAAGTTCACTTCCACCTGACACAATTCCTGTCAGGCCATGGCTGTTTCCGTCAGTACCTCCACAGGTTCGGGCACGCGGAGGTCCCAGTCTGCCCGGACTGCCCAGGTGTAGATGAAACTGCCGAACACATACTGTTCGTATGTCATCGGTTCGACGTCGAAAGAAGAGCAATGCTTGACGTCTGTGGCTGGGACACAACCCCGGATACCCTTATCCAGCGGATGTGTCAAACGGTGGAGAAGTGGAACGCAGTCTCGGCTGCTACCATCCAGATTGCCAGTAGGCTACAGGTAATCTGGCGAACCGAGCAACAGACGGCGGGCACGGCTAACTAGTGATTGGTTAGCTGGAGCGAAAAAGGCCAAGCGCAAAATAAGAGAGTGAATGGTCTGTTCATGCCGAGGTAGGTTGGCGCAGCGAATGGCAACCGCGTAAGGGGTAAACCCAGCCACCCCGAAGCAAGACAGAAGAGTGAGTGTATAGGCGTATAAGTGGACTGCCTCATGCCAAGACGGGAGGGTCGTAGCGTAGTATGTTGGAACTAAGCTATCGATGCCTCATGGCGTGGCAGAGGAGTGAAAGGGTGAGCATCCAAGTCAGTCTCACACTGCATGTTAAGGGTGAGCATAAAAGTCAGCCTCACAGGTTGGTAGAGGCTAGCACAAAAGTCAGCCTAGCAAGGAATCAAAAAGGTGAGCACAAAAGTCAGCCTCGCATGGTATGTCAGAAGTGGGGCCTAAGAAAAATGTCCTACATGGGATGCCAGAGGGAGTGACAAAGGTACAATAGAGTGGCACGATTGAGAGTGAATCAGGTGATAGGGTGAGCACCCAAGTCAGCCTCACATGGATGGGTAGGGCGAGCACAAAAGTAAGCCTAGCAAGGAATGAGTAAGGTGAGCACACAAGTCAGCCTCGCATGGAACGTAAAAGGTGAGCACAAAAGTCAGCCTCATGTGGGAGTGTTTGAGAGTGAATCAAAGTGTGATTGAGAGAGTACCCAAGTAAGCCTCATACAGGATGTATGATCGCGTGAGTGAGAGTGAATGAGTACAATTAGTACAGCCATCCCCCCAGAAGTAATACCGAGAGGTAGTTCCTGGGAGGAATGATGGCGGAGCCCAATGGAGTTTAGTCGGTATTAATGGCTGGTCACCATTCGAGTCCGACACGCCCCCAGTGCACCCCGTGTGGTAGATTGGACCCTACCGTTAGCACGTGTACTGGGCTAGGACATAAAGGTCTTCTCCATTGTAAAAAAAAAAAAAAGACATACACACACATACAGACTTTTTCCGATCTCGACGAACTGAGTCGAATGGGATATGACACTCGGCCCTCCGGGCCGGGATTAGGTTGACGTTTTTCAGAGTGATTGCATAACCTTTCTATATGAGAAAGGCAAAAATGTGCCAAAATCCAAAAAAGTGAATTGTCGTCAAATTTTTTTTCGAGTTTGAATCAAATCTCGACATTTCATGCACCTTGAACACATTTAGCATCAAAAATAAAAAATTTATTTTTATTTTCCTATAGTTTATATGAGAAATTTCTGTGTGGCCGCACTCTGAAACCTGTAATTCCGGAACCAGAATTCCGATCGATCCATAATTCAATAGCAGCCGATGGAAAGGTTGCACCTTTCATTTGAGACTAAGTTTGGGCAAATCGGTCCAGCCATCTCTGAGAAAAATGAGTGACATTATTTGACACATACGCACATACATACACACACATACACACACATACATACACACATACACACACATTGGAACCTCATGTATGACGGGGTTCTGAGACTGAAGTTCCCTCCTGGGGTCAAGATCGTCGGCTTTGCCGACGACGTAACCTTGGAGGTCTACGGGGAGTCAATTCCTGAGGTAGAACTAACCGCAGAACACGCGATTAGCACGGTGGAGGAATGGATGAGCGCGAGAGGCCTGGAGCTCGCTCATCATAAGACGGAGGTAGTTATCGTCAACAACCGCAAGTCGGCACAACATGCAGTTATCCATGTGGGAGAAGTCGCGATCACCTCACAGCGAAGTCTGAAGTCTCTCGGAGTCATTATAGACGACAAGCTGACCTTCGGCAGCCATGTCGACTATACGTGCAAGAGAGCGTCGACTGCTGTTGCGGCACTATCGAGAATGATGTCCAACAGCTCAAAGGTGTGCACCAGTAGACGTAGGTTACTGGCAGGCGTTGCCGTATCTATCCTCAGGTACGGCGGCCCGTCATGGTCAAGAGCACTGAGGGTAACCAGTTACCTACAGAAACTGGAGAGCACCTACCGCGTGATGTGCCTCAGAGTGATATCTGCCTACCGCACGGTATCACACGATGCATCCTGCGTGATAGCGAGCATGATGCCAGTCGGGCTGGTCATTCGGGAAGATGAGGAGTGCTTTGAGCTACGTGGAAATAGGGGAGCCCGCGAGCGCACCAGGGTGACCTCGGTCGCCAGATGGCAGCGTGAGTGGGACAACTCCTCGAAAGGTAGGTGGACCCACCGGCTGATACCTAGCATATCGAGCTGGGTGGGAAGACCCCATGGGGAAGTTCACTTCCACCTGACACAATTCCTGTCAGGCCATGGCTGTTTCCGTCAGTACCTCCACAGGTTCGGGCACGCGGAGGTCCCAGTCTGCCCGGACTGCCCAGGTGTAGATGAAACTGCCGAACACATACTGTTCGTATGTCATCGGTTCGACGTCGAAAGAAGAGCAATGCTTGACGTCTGTGGCTGGGACACAACCCCGGATACCCTTATTCAGCGGATGTGTCAAACGGTGGAGAAGTGGAACGCAGTCTCGGCTGCTACCATCCAGATTGCCAGTAGGCTACATGTAATCTGGCGAACCGAGCAACAGACGGCGGGCACGGCTAACTAGTGATTGGTTAGTTGGAGCGAAAAAGGCCAAGCGCAAAATAAGAGAGTGAATGGTCTGTTCATGCCGAGGTAGGTTGGCGCAGCGAATGGCAACCGCGTAAGGGGTAAACCCAGCCACCCCGAAGCAAGACAGAAGAGTGAGTGTATAGGCGTATAAGTGGACTGCCTCATGCCAAGACGGGAGGGTCGTAGCGTAGTATGTTGGAACTAAGCTATCGATGCCTCATGGCGTGGCAGAGGAGTGAAAGGGTGAGCATCCAAGTCAGTCTCACACTGCATGTTAAGGGTGAGCATAAAAGTCAGCCTCACAGGTTGGTAGAGGCTAGCACAAAAGTCAGCCTAGCAAGGAATGAAAAAGGTGAGCACAAAAGTCAGCCTCGCATGGTATGTCAGAAGTGGGGCCTAAGAAAAATGTCCCACATGGGATGCCAGAGGGAGTGACAAAGGTACAATAGAGTGGCACGATTGAGAGTGAATCAGGTGATAGGGTGAGCACCCAAGTCAGCCTCACATGGATGGGTAGGGCGAGCACAAAAGTAAGCCTAGCAAGGAATGAGTAAGGTGAGCACACAAGTCAGCCTCGCATGGAACGTAAAAGGTGAGCACAAAAGTCAGCCTCATGTGGGAGTGTTTGAGAGTGAATCAAAGTGTGATTGAGAGAGCACCCAAGTAAGCCTCATACAGGATGTATGATCGCGCGAGTGAGAGTGAATGAGTACATTCAGTACAGCCATCCCCCCAGAAGTAATACCGAGAGGTAGTTCCTGGGAGGAATGATGGCGGAGCCCAATGGAGTTTAGTCGGTATTAATGGCTGGTCACCATTTGAGTCCGACACGCCCCCAGTGCACCCCGTGTGGTAGATTGGACCCTACCGTTAGCACGTGTACTGGGCTAGGACATAAAGGTCTTCTCCATTGTAAAAAAAAAAAAAAAAAAAACACATACACACACATACAGACTTTTTCCGATCTCGACGAACTGAGTCGAATGGGATATGACACTCGGCCCTCGGGGCCGGGACTAGGTTGACGTTTTTCAGAGTGATTGCTTAACCTTTCTATATGAGAAAGGCAAAAATGTGCCAAAATCCAAAAAAGTGAATTGTCGTCAAATTTTTTTCGAGTTTGAATCAAATCTCGACGTTTCATGCACCTTGAACACATTTAGCATCAAAAATAAAAATTTTATTTTTAATTTTTCCTATAGTTTATATGAGAAATTTCTGTGTGGCCGCACTCTGAAACCTGTAATTCCGGAACCAGAATTCCGATCGATCCAAAGTTCAATAGCAGCCAATGGGAAGGTTGCACCTTTCATTTGAGACTAAGTTTAGGCAAATCGGTCCAGCCATCTCTGAGAAAAATGAGTGACATTATTTGACACATACGCACATACATACACACATACATACACACACATACATACACACACATACAGACTTTTTCCGATCTCGACGAACTGAGTCGAATGGGATATGACACTCGGCCCTCCGGGCCGGGATTAGGTTGACGTTTTTCAGAGTGATTGCATAACCTTTCTATATGAGAAAGGCAAAAATGTGCCAAAATCCAAAAAAGTGAATTGTCGTCAATTTTTTTTCGAGTTTGAATCAAATCTCGACGTTTCATGCACCTTGAACACATTTAGCATCAAAAATAAAAAAATTATTTTTAAATTTTCCTATAGTTTATATGAGAAATTTCTGTGTGGCCGCACTCTGAAACCTGTAATTCCGGAACCAGAATCCCGATCGATCCAAAATTCAATAGCAGCCGATGGGAAGGTTGCACCTTTCATTTGAGACTAAGTTTGGGCAAATCGGTCCAGCCATCTCTGAGAAAAATGAGTGACATTATTTGACACATACGCACATACATACACACACACATACACACACATACACACACATACATACACACATACACACACATACAGACTTTTTCCGATCTCGACGAACTGAGTCGAATGGGATATGACACTCGGCCCTCCGGGCCGGGATTAGATTGACGTTTTTCAGAGTGATTGCATAACCTTTCTATATGAGAAAGGCAAAAATGTGCCAAAATCCAAAAAAGTGAATAGTCGTCAAATTTTTTTTCGAGTTTGAATCAAATCTCGACGTTTCATGCACCTTGAACACATTTAGCATCAAAAATAAAAATTCAGTTTTTAATTTTTCCTATAGTTTATATGAGAAATTTCTGTGTGGCCGCACTCTGAAACCCGTAATTCCGGAACCAGAATTCCGATCGATCCAAAATTCAATAGCAGCCGATGGGAAGGTTGCACCTTTCATTTGAGACTAAGTTTGGGCAAATCGGTCCAGCCATCTCTGAGAAAAATGAGTGACATTATTTGACACATACGCACATACATACACACACATACACACACATACATACACACACATACAGACTTTTTCCGATCTCGACGAACTGAGTCGAATGGGATATGACACTTGGCCCTCCGGGCCGGGATTAGGTTGACGTTTTTCAGAGTGATTGCATAACCATTCTATATGAGAAAGGCAAAAATGTGCCAAAATCCAAAAAAGTGAATTGTCGTCAAATTTTTTTCGAGTTTGAATCAAATCTCGACGTTTCATGCACCTTGAACACATTTAGCATCAAAAATAAAAATTTTATTTTTAATTTTTCCTATAGTTTATATGAGAAATTTCTGTGTGGCCGCACTCTGAAACCTGTAATTCCGGAACCAGAATTCCGATCGATCCAAAGTTCAATAGCAGCCAATGGGAAGGTTGCACCTTTCATTTGAGACTAAGTTTAGGCAAATCGGTCCAGCCATCTCTGAGAAAAATGAGTGACATTATTTGACACATACGCACATACATACACACATACATACACACACATACATACACACACATACAGACTTTTTCCGATCTCGACGAACTGAGTCGAATGGGATATGACACTCGGCCCTCCGGGCCGGGATTAGGTTGACGTTTTTCAGAGTGATTGCATAACCTTTCTATATGAGAAAGGCAAAAATGTGCCAAAATCCAAAAAAGTGAATTGTCGTCAATTTTTTTTCGAGTTTGAATCAAATCTCGACGTTTCATGCACCTTGAACACATTTAGCATCAAAAATAAAAAAATTATTTTTAAATTTTCCTATAGTTTATATGAGAAATTTCTGTGTGGCCGCACTCTGAAACCTGTAATTCCGGAACCAGAATCCCGATCGATCCAAAATTCAATAGCAGCCGATGGGAAGGTTGCACCTTTCATTTGAGACTAAGTTTGGGCAAATCGGTCCAGCCATCTCTGAGAAAAATGAGTGACATTATTTGACACATACGCACATACATACACACACACACATACACACACATACACACACATACATACACACATACACACACATACAGACTTTTTCCGATCTCGACGAACTGAGTCGAATGGGATATGACACTCGGCCCTCCGGGCCGGGATTAGATTGACGTTTTTCAGAGTGATTGCATAACCTTTCTATATGAGAAAGGCAAAAATGTGCCAAAATCCAAAAAAGTGAATAGTCGTCAAATTTTTTTTCGAGTTTGAATCAAATCTCGACGTTTCATGCACCTTGAACACATTTAGCATCAAAAATAAAAATTTTATTTTTAATTTTTCCTATAGTTTATATGAGAAATTTCTGTGTGGCCGCACTCTGAAACCTGTAATTCCGGAACCAGAATTCCGATCGATCCAAAGTTCAATAGCAGCCAATGGGAAGGTTGCACCTTTCATTTGAGACTAAGTTTAGGCAAATCGGTCCAGCCATCTCTGAGAAAAATGAGTGACATTATTTGACACATACGCACATACATACACACATACATACACACACATACATACACACACATGCAGACTTTTTCCGATCTCGACGAACTGAGTCGAATGGGATATGACATTCGGCCCTCCGGGCCGGGATTAGGTTGACGTTTTTCAGAGTGATTGCATAACCTTTCTATATGAGAAAGGCAAAAATGTGCCAAAATCCAAAAAAGTGAATTGTCGTCAATTTTTTTTCGAGTTTGAATCAAATCTCGACGTTTCATGCACCTTGAACACATTTAGCATCAAAAATAAAAAAATTATTTTTAAATTTTCCTATAGTTTATATGAGAAATTTCTGTGTGGCCGCACTCTGAAACCTGTAATTCCGGAACCAGAATCCCGATCGATCCAAAATTCAATAGCAGCCGATGGGAAGGTTGCACCTTTCATTTGAGACTAAGTTTGGGCAAATCGGTCCAGCCATCTCTGAGAAAAATGAGTGACATTATTTGACACATACGCACATACATACACACACACACATACACACACACACACATACATACATACACACACACATACAGACTTTTTCCGATCTCGACGAACTGAGTCGAATGGGATACGACACTCGGCCCTCTGGGCCGGGATTATGTTGACATTTTTCAGAGTGATTGCATAACCTTTCTATATGAGAAAGGCAAAAATGTGCCAAAATCCAAAAAAGTGAACCGTCGTCAAATTTTTTTCGAGTTTGCATCAAATCTAGACGTTTTATGCACCTTGAACACATTTAGCATCAAAAATAAAAATTCTATTTTTAATTTTTCCTATAGTTTATATGAGAAATTTCTGTGTGGCCGCACTCTGAAACCCGTAATTCCGGAACCAGAATTCCGATCGATCCAAAATTCAATAGCAGCCGATGGGAAGGTTGCACCTTTCATTTGAGACTAAATTTGGGCCAATCGGTCCAGTTATCTCTGAGAGAAATTAGTGACATTATTTGACACATACGCACATACATACACACACATACACATACACACACATACATACACACATACACACACACATACAGGCTTTTTCCTATCTCGACGAACTGAGTCGAATGGGATATGACACTCGGCCCTCCGGGCCGGGATTAGGTTGACGTTTTTCAGAGTGATTGCATAACCTTTCTATATGAGAAAGGCAAAAATGTGCCAAAATCCAAAAAAGTGAATCGCAGTCAAATATTTTTTTTCGAGTTTACATCAAATCTCGACGTTTCATGCACCTTGAACACATTTAGCATCAAAAATA
This sequence comes from Topomyia yanbarensis, assembly GCF_030247195.1. NCBI lineage: Eukaryota > Metazoa > Arthropoda > Insecta > Diptera > Culicidae > Topomyia > Topomyia yanbarensis. Next base: position 250,669,630 of record NC_080671.1, read on the forward strand.
AAAATTCAGTTTTTAATTTTTCCTATAGTTTATATGAGAAATTTCTGTGTGGCCGCACTCTGAAACCCGTAATTCCGGAACCAGAATTCCGATCGATCCAAAATTCAATAGCAGCCGATGGGAAGGTTGCACCTTTCATTTGAGACTAAGTTTGGGCAAATCGGTCCAGCCATCTCTGAGAAAAATGAGTGACATTATTTGACACATACGCACATACATACACACACACACATACACACACATACATACATACACACACACATACAGACTTTTTCCGATCTCGACGAACTGAGTCGAATGGGATATGACACTCGGCCCTCCGGGCCGGGATTAGGTTGACGTTTTTCAGAGTGATTGCATAACCTTTCTATATGAGAAAAGCAAAAACACATACACACACATACAGACTTTTTCCGATCTCGACGAACTGAGTCGAATGGGATACGACACTCGGCCCTCTGGGCCGGGATTATGTTGACATTTTTCAGAGTGATTGCATAACCTTTCTATATGAGAAAGGCAAAAATGTGCCAAAATCCAAAAAAGTGAACCGTCGTCAAATTTTTTTCGAGTTTGCATCAAATCTAGACGTTTTATGCACCTTGAACACATTTAGCATCAAAAATAAAAATTCTATTTTTAATTTTTCCTATAGTTTATATGAGAAATTTCTGTGTGGCCGCACTCTGAAACCCGTAATTCCGGAACCAGAATTCCGATCGATCCAAAATTCAATAGCAGCCGATGGGAAGGTTGCACCTTTCATTTGAGACTAAATTTGGGCCAATCGGTTCAGTTATCTCTGAGAGAAATTAGTGACATTATTTGACACATACGCACATACATACACACACATACACATACACACACATACATACACACATACACACACACACATACAGGCTTTTTCCTATCTCGACGAACTGAGTCGAATGGGATATGACACTCGGCCCTCCGGGCCGGGATTAGGTTGACGTTTTTCAGAGTGATTGCATAACCTTTCTATATGAGAAAGGCAAAAATGTGCCAAAATCCAAAAAAGTGAACCGTCGCACAGAGGAGTAACTAGAACAAATTCTTGCCAAAAACCAAAATATTTTTCTTCGATTTTTTTGTTTCGTTATATTTTTTTACATACCTATGAACCTACTGTATAACGTGGCAAAATTAGGAGTATATCAAAAATTGTTAAATTTTTTTTGCATGTATGCCCAATGGTGATATATTAAGTGATATTTTAACCGTTTCCGTTATATATTCAGTAAAATCGCTTTCTAGTGATGATGACTGTATTAAATAAGACAATATTATTACAAACCTAGTTCAACACAACCGTTTGTTTAACTTCAGCTTAAAACTAACTAAAAAAGTAGACTTGCTGTGCATTGCACCAACTTTAAAAAATACCTTTTTTAAACATTTTATTCCAAATTTGAATGATAAAAAAGTTACATTATACGGCTAGATCCGGCAAAGTTGCTGAAGCAGTATTACAAAACAAGATTTCAGCTATACAAAAAATATTCGAACTCTTCCGATCTTGTCCGATCCACCAATCCCAAGCGATTTGAAAATATTGAAATTTTTACTAATTTAAGGCACACCGAAATGCGGTAGGGCCAAATATTATGTTTGCCAAAATGTATCTCTATGAAAATATGCACAGGCGTACCTTTTCTGCTCCCTTTTCCACTTATCAAATGTTTATGCAACCGGAAAAACAAATGTATTCACAAAGATCACCTAGAAATTACTAGTATTCGGAAGGGTGTATAAAATTGGCCTCTGCACTGGTTGGTGGATAGATGCCAAATTGTTCCAAAAACTAGTAATTGTCTATTTTTAGTTCATATTAAGGAATAATAACAACAATTGCAGCAGCAAATAATTTTGGCCAGGATTCGACCCCAATTACTCCTCTGTGCGTCGTCAAATTTTTTTTCCAGTTTGCATCAAATCTCGACGTTTCATGCACCTTGAACACATTTAGCATCAAAAATAAAAATTCTATTTTTTATTTTTCCTATAGTTTATATGAGAAATTTCTGTGTGGCCGCACTCTGAAACCCGTAATTCCGGAACCAGAATTCCGATCGATCCAAAATTCAATAGCAGCCGATGGGAAGGTTGCACCTTTCATTTGAGACTAAGTTTGGGCAAATCGGTCCAGCCATCTCTGAGAAAAATGAGTGACATTATTTGACACATACGCACATATATACACACACATACACACACACATACACACACATACACACACATACACACACATACATACACACATACATACACACATACAGACTTTTTCCGATCTCGACGAACTGAGTCGAATGGGATATGACACTCGGCCCTCCGGGCCGGGATTAGGTTGACGTTTTTCAGAGTGATTGCATAACCTTTCTATATGAGAAAGGCAAAAACGAAAATAGAAAAAAATTAGACCCATTCTATATAGGCCCCTACACCATTATAAAAATAGTAGATACAAATTGTGAAATAGAAAACAAAATAACTAAACAAAGAAACATTGTACACAAAAACAGACTTATTAAAGGAGAATAAAAAAAAGCAAAGCAATTTTATTTAGACTACTCTAGCAACAAAGCACAATACTAACTAATATTTGCAATATCCATTAGAATTGTAAGGGAGTCAGTTCTTTCACATGAATAATTTCACTTCGCTACATCATTCAACCAAAAGGGGGATGATGTAACAGACTTACTTTCTAGCATCACAAATTATTCCCACAAAACCAATCCCTACATGCACCAATGTGAATCCTTCTCAGGTCACAGGTCATAAAAACCAAATTTAACATATCCTTTAGTCAGGCCACTTGAAACGAGGCCACACTCATTTTTTCCCACAGATCGTAAATTACTTGAACGATCGTTTTCAAATCCAACTTGCATAACCAGATGGGCGCATTCCAGTTAAACCATTCTGGGTCGCAGCACTTGTTATAGCAACATTCTCACTAGGTCATTATTATGCAGAGGCGGCAAATAAACAGCCTTGCGTAACCAAACAAAAGCACCGATAGCAACCAAGGCACCCATACTTATTCATTGATTTGTTTTCCCTTTTTTACGCTACCCGTACATAATTATGTGCTTTGAAATTGTAACTGACTCCTCCCATTTTGATGTACATAGAATAGTTTAAGTCAGGTTAGCTAGGTTATCTCGTAAGATTAAAAAATGAAATAAATCACATTATGTTAAACAGCCAACAAGGGAACAGCCTTGCGCTTAAAATATCACGTATCCAAAAAAGGGCCCCAAACCCGAAAAAGGACCGTAAGGCTGGAAAAGACCACAAGCTCGAAAAACAACTCCAAGCCCTAAAAAGAACCCCAATCCTGGGAAAGACCACAAGCCCGAAAAAGGACCCCCAACCGCGAAAAAGGATCTCAAGCCAGAAAAAAGAACCATAAGCCCGAAAAAATAACACAAGACTATAGGTCTGAAAAAGGACTCCAAGCACGAAAAGGACCCCAAGCCCGAAAAAGGACCCAAAGCCCCAAAAAGGACCACAATCCCAAAAATGCACCTGAGGCCCGAGAAATGACCCCAAGCATGAAAAACACGCCAAGCCCGAAGAAAGACCCCAAGCCCGAAAAGGACCACAATCCAGAAAAGGACCCCAAGCCCGGAAAAGGACCCCAAGCCCAGAAAAGGACCCCAAGCCCGATAAAGGACCCCAAGCCCGAAAAAGGCCCCAAACGTGAAAAAGACCCCAAGCTCGAAAAGAGCTCATGACCGAGAAAGTACCACACTCCTGAAAAGGGACCCCAAGCCCGAAAACGACCCCAAGCCCGAATAAGGACCCCAAGCCAGAAAAAAGACCCCAAGCCCGAAAAAGGAACCCAAGGCCAGAAAAGGACCCCAAGCCCGAAAAAGGACGACTTGCCCGAAAAAGAACACCTCGGCCGAAAAAATACCTCGCGTCCGAAAAAGGATCCCAAGCCCGAAAAAGGACCCCAAGTCCGAAAAAGACTACAAGCCCGAAAAAGGACCCCAAGCCCGAAAAAGGACCGCAAGTCCGAAAATGGACCGTAAGCCCGAAAAACGGATCCCAAGACCGAAAAAGGGCCCCAAACCCCAAAAAGGACCCTAAGCCTGGAAAAGACCACAAGCTCGAAAAAGGATCCCAAGGGCGAAAAAGCACCCCAAGCCCGGGAAAGACCACAAGCCCGAAAAAGGACCCCAAGCCCGAAAAAGAACCATAAGCTCGAAAAAATACCACAAGACTATAGGTCTGAAAAAGGACTCCAAGCCCGAAAACGACCCCACGCCCGAAAAAGGACCACAAGCCCGAAAAAGTACCTCAAGCTAGAAAAAGGACCCCAAGCCCGAAAAAGAACCCCAAGCCAGAAAAAGGACCGTAAGCCCGTAAAAGGACCGTAAGCCCGAAAAAGGACCTCAAGCCTGAGAAAGGATCCCCTGTCCGAAAAGGGACCGTAAGCCCGAAAAAGAACAACAAGTCCGAAAAAGCTCACCAAGCCCGAAAATGGACCCCAAGCCCGAAAATGGACCCCAAGCCCGAAAAAGACCCCACGCCCGAAAAAGGACCCCAAGCACGAAAAGGTACCTCAAGCCCGAAAAAGGACCATAAGCCTGACAAAGAACCCCAATCCCGAAAAAGGACGACAAGCCCGAAAAAGGACCGTAAGCCCGAAAAAGGACCGTAAGACCGCAAAAGGACCTCAAGCCTGAAAAAGGACCCCAAGCCCGAAAAAGTACCTCAAGCCCGAAAAAAGACCCCAAGCCCGAAAAAGACCCCACGCCCGAAAAAGGACCCCAAGCACGAAAAGGTACCTCAAGCCCGAAAAAGGACCATAAGCCTGACAAAGAACCCCAATCCCGAAAAAGGACGACAAGCCCGAAAAAGGACCGTAAGCCCGAAAAAGGACCGTAAGACCGCAAAAGGACCTCAAGCCTGAAAAAGGACCCCAAGCCCGAAAAAGGACCGTAAGCTCGAAAAAGCACCCCAAGCCCGAAAAAGCTCCACAAGCCCGAAAAAGGAATCCAGGCCCGAAAATGGATCCCAAGCCCGAAAAAGGACCCCAATCCTGAAAAAGTACCTCAAGCCCGAAAAAGGACCCCAAGCCAGAAAAAGGACCCCAAGCCCGAAAAAGAACCACAAGCCCGTAGAAGGACCCCCAGCCCAATAAAGGACCCCTAGCCCGAAAAAAGACCGCAAGCCCGAAAAGACCACAAGTCCGAAAAGGACACAAGCCCGAAAAAGACCACAAGCCCGAAAAAGACCACAAGCCCGAAAAAGGACCCCAGGACCGAAAAGACCAGAAGCCCGAAAAGGACCTCAAAACTACAAGCCGGCAAAATGACCCCAAGACCGAAAAGGTCCCCAAGCCCGCAAAAGGACCCCAAGCCCGAAAAAGAACCCCAAGCCCGAAAATGACCCCAAGCCCGAAAAAGGACCCCAAGCCCGAAAAAGGACCCAAAGCCCGAAAAAGGACCCCAAGCCCGATAAAATATCCACAAGCCGAAAAAATACCACAAGACTGCAAGAACCCCAAGTTCGAAAAAGGACCCCAAGCCCGAAAAACGACTCCAAATCCGAAAAAGGACCGTAAGGCTGGAAAAGACCACAAGCCCGAAAAAGGACCCAAAGCCCGAAAAAGGACCCCAAGCCCGAAAAAAACCCCAAGCCCGAAAAAGTACCCCAAGCCCGAAAAAGGACACCAAGCCCGAAAAAGGAACCCAAACCCGAAAAAGGACCCCAAGCCCGAAAAACACCCCAAACCCGAAAAAGGACCATAAGCCTGAAAAGGCCACAAGCCCGAAAAAGGACCCCAAGTTCGAAAAGAAACACCAAGCCCAGGAAAGACCACAAGCCCGAAAACGACCCCCAGCCCGAAAAAGGACCCCAAGCCCCAAAAATGACCCCAAGCCCGTGTGGTGGATACCAACCTACGTGTGTAAACATCCCGTCGCGAAGCGACTAAAGAAGGCGTCAGCATAATCGAGTCTACTGCGAGACAACGATTATGCTGACCCTATCAAAAAGTGGCACGTAGCCACTGCAGCGACCCAGCCTTAGCCTAGGTTTAAAAATAAAATTCATTCGTAACCATACCCCCGAATGATGTACATCAAAATATCACTTGCGTCCCACTTATAACTATCGTGTAAGATCTTTTAACATGGCGATCCTGCCAGGAGGCGAGAAGTGTTAGAGAATTAAAGTGTGTTAAAAGTGTGTCATAATGGGATTCTTCTCGGCCGACGTAGTAGGAGAATCCCATCACTCCGCTCAAACCGTGGCTGTTTGCGTGATCGCAGCTGTCGCGGTTGGCTACGTGGTGCTAAAGGTACTGGCAAAACTTCACCACCAGCACACCGAAAGGGTGGCTGAGCGTGTAGCTCGACGGGCGACCGTCGATGTGTAATTAGCAAGTGTAATAACAATTAACGACCCCAATTGGCGTTGAGTGTGGATTTGTTAGAAGAATGGAACTCGAATTTGGTGGACAGTGGATAAGCACAACATGTGTATTATTTTAGCCAGTGAAATGAACAAATCTATACCCCAGTGAAACGAAAAAATCTATACCGTAAGCAGTTGCATTGGACAAGCATAAACTGATCTTTATCAAAGTTTGGCTAGAAATTTAAGCCTACTGTGAACCTTTCCATTGTCGCCGTAGCAATCCTTCGTGAAATGTGTTTTTTCAACTTCGTGGTGTTCAGCCGGCAGAGCGGAAAGCGATCCGAGGAAGAAAGAGCAAAGAATTGCTTGGCCCAATAATTGATGTGGAGCAGAAAATACATACTACAATACTACCGTGCTGATGGAATGGAACAGAAAACCGAGGAATAGTTCATTGGATCCAATCAATTTTATAGTGCTTGTTTAATTTGAAGAAACAAAACATATATATATATATATATATATATATATATATATATATATATATATATATATATATATATATATATATATATATATATATATATATATATATATATATATATATATATATATATATATATATATATATATATATATATATATATATATATATATATATATATATATATATATATATATATATATATATATATATATATATATATATATATATATATATATATATATATATATATATATATATATATATATTTGAAAATAAATCTGAGGATTATGATTGATTACAGAACTCTGGAATTTTCTATTGGAATGTTTTCAGGCAGGAATTTGATATTGATGCTATAGACAACTGTGAAATCAAGACCAATAGATCAGTTACATATCAGGACCCCATTCCGACAATTTATCAAAAGTCCTCATGATGTTTACAACAATAGGTTATCAATCTACGGATCAGATAATTGTTATTGTAATATTGAATTAAATCAGTCTGCATCAATAAATTTTCATCTTCAATCCAATATTTTTTTTGGGTGTGGTGAGGGGGGGGGTTGTATGGTGTTAAACCCCAAAACCTTCTCTTGGCTACGCCGTTGCTTGGAGTTATTTATTTCGCTTTTCATTTTCCGGTATGTTTCAGATCGATCCGATGGTTATAAGTTAGAAAAATTGCAGTTAGAAGGTTCGCACAAATGAACATTTTTGTACTGATAAGTTATCAAGTTCCTTCCAGACAACTTGGAAGTGTTCGGTGATTATTTCTAGGGGTTGTAGATAGTAAAATGAAATACAAAATTCGTTTTATCGAAATAATGTTTAGCTTATTTCAATGGATTATTACTAAATTGAACAATAAATAGGCGACAAAGAGTAATCATCAAACAACAAGCCATAACTTTTAAAGTATTCAAAATAGATATTTAAAGTCTTTAGTAAAGTTATTCGCAAAAGTAAGAGCTACAAATTTGCTGAAGACATCATTTCGATATAATCACTTCCAAGAAAATTTGTGAAAATATCTCACTCATAGGGGGATTAATCAGCAAAAACACAATACCAAAAGAATGGGCATATTACCTCCATTAAATTCTCCGAAGATACAATTGACCTAAAGTAAGCCGTTTTGGCGTTAATAATAGATTACATGTTTTTGGTCATATTTCTGGCAATGGGAAATGATAAAAATCTTTCGTCCGCATTTAATGTTAAATATCTCTTTTGATAATAGTCCGATTTCAACAATCTATAGCTTGTTCGAAAGGTATTCGTTAAAGCTGTCTAAAAACATATAAATTGTTAATCTACATTGTCAATTTCGGCAGATAATTTAAAAAAAACTGCAAAAAACGCCATTTTTGCGCATTCAAACATTCATATCTTGGAAACTAAACATCAGAATCAAAAACAAATTAATAGCGTTCATACTGTTTTTTAGTTCTTTCATTTAAAATTGGTTTGGATAAGATCGGTTCAGCCATTGCTGAGAAACACGAATGAGAATTTGTCCGTTACATACACACACACACCCAGACACACACACACAGACATTGTCCCAAATCGTCGAGCTGAGTCGATTGGTATATAAGACTCGGCCCTCTGGGCCTCGGAAAAAATCTTGAAAGTTTGAGCGAATTCTATACATTTCTTTTATAAGAAATGTGAAAATATCAGAGTACGTCGCACATATTATTATGAAATAATGCTTTTTTCTTCTCCATTTAAATGATTCAATGGCACTTCATCCAGAAGTTCCTCGACACGTTTGACGTTATGTCGAGCTATTTCATTTGTGTTTAATATCGTATAATTTATAGCTGGTTTTATGTTAGGTTTCAAGTTGTCTAATGTTATATCGGAGTTCCTTAAGTTCATTATTTTAACGGGTATTTTTCCATCTCTGACCCTTGCTAAAGAATTAGCTATATAGATAGATGGTGCGCATTCTTGACTCAGTATAATAACTTCTTCATTGTTCTGATTTTCGCATTCTAGATATGTTATAATTTCAGTTCTAGCTGGTAAATTGACCGCGATAGAACTATTTTGGGATAATGGCATATTCAAAATTTTATTATCTCGTTGAAGCATTAGAAGGTATTTCTCAAAATCAATTTTTGCACCGTATTTTTTAAGAAAATCAGTACCTAGTAGGCTTTTTATATTTGACGGTAGGCTCGGTACAATATGTAATCTCACTTGAAAAATAGTATCTCCAAATTTTAAGTAAGTGTTGATGTATCCAGTGGACTGCGATGTTCCATTGATTCCTCGTATCCTTATTTTCTCTTCCTGGTAAACATGCATATTTCTTGGAACATATTGTTGATCAAGGATGCTACATGACGCACCAGTGTCAACAATAAATTTTAAATTTACATTAGCTAATAAGAAATTTGCTTTTAGAATTGTATTGGTAGATGTTTCTCTTGAATTAACGAAATAAATCGATTAAATTGCTTTCTTGATCTTGTTGTTGTGGCTGGGTTCTTGGTGCTGCCTGCTGATTTGCAGCATTTGTACCGTTGGCCAAATTCACATCATTCCGGCCACGATAACTTCCACGTCCTCTACCGGAGTTGTTTCCTCTGGTATTATGGTGGAAATTTTGGTTTTGTTGATTAAAATTTCCCCTTCCGCGATTATGTCCATGGTTTCTTCCTCTACCTCCACTGCGGAAGTATCTTGGATAATATCCACGGTTTCTAGGGATGAATGCAGACCTGGTCTGTGGTGGACCGGCATACATCCACATTGCGGGTTCTTCTTCATTGTTGTTAACTTCCAGGGCATCACTTATTTCCTTTGTAAGTGTGCTTGGGTTCCTGGCTTTTAAGAAAAATTGTGCTCGGTGATCCTTAAGGCCGTTCACGAAAGATCTGACAGCAATCGGCTGTACAATCGCGTCAGATGCCGCTTCGTCAACGAAGGTACCACTTGACACGTGTGCTGCTGCAAGTTTTGCGGCAAGTTCACTTATTTCGTGCACGTATTCACTAATAGATTTTTTATTTTGCTTCACACTGGCCATTTCGGATTCTATGGCCTGTGGACTAAACTTAATGGAAAATTTTTGTTTAAGTTTAATTTTTACGTCATCGAGGGTCGTAGCGGTGTTGATTACACCATGCGCTGGACCTATTAAACGTGTTTTTAAAAATTTGATTATTTCCATTTCCGATACTCCGTCGGAATAGTCTTTTAATAATTCCATTGATTCAAAGAAATTGGTGAGTTTATCAGCATCACCACTGAATTTGTCGACTAATTTGAGTCCAATGCTCAAATCTAGTTTTGGAGGCATTTTGGTATTGTTTAATTTTTCCGTTAGAAGTTCAGAAAGTTTTGTATAGACTTCTCGAAGTCTGCGTCGGAAGTATACGAAGTCGTCCTCAGGGAGTTTGTGTCCTAATTGTTCTAAAATATTAGTCCCTGTTCTAAATAAGGTATTGCAATATTCCTGTTTCTTTAGGAGGTTACTGCGGATATATTCCCTCTTGGAACTTTTTTGTAAATTAGTGAGATTCACAATTAGACGAACTATTACATGTTGTAAATCTAAGGCTATATCTGCCATTAGATAATTGAATCGTTATTTGATTTTACACTTCTAACACTATTCCTACATTTATTTCAGAAATTATATATATATATATATATATATATATATATATATATATATATATATATATATATATATATATATATATATATATATATATATATATATATATATATATATATATATATATATATTATATATATATATATATATATATATATATATATATATATATATATATATATATATATATATATATATATATATATATATATATATATATATATATATATATATATATATATATATATATATATAATTTCTCGAAATAAATGTAGGAATAGTGTTAGAAGTGTAAAATCAAATAACGATTCAATTATCTAATGGCACGATATAGCATTAGATTTACAACATGTAATAGTTCGTCTAATTGTGAATCTCACTAATTTACAAAAAAGTTCCCAAGAGGGAATATATCCGCAGTAACCTCCTAAAGAAACAGGAATATTGCAATACCTTATTTAGAACAGGGACTAATATTTTAGAACAATTAGGACACAAACTCCCTGAGGACGACTTCGTATACTTCCGACGCAGACTTCGAGAAGTCTATACAAAACTTTCTGAACTTCTAACGGAAAAATTAAACAATACCAAAATGCCTCCAAAACTAGATTTGAGCATTGGACTCAAATTAGTCGACAAATTCAGTGGTGATGCTGATAAACTCACCAATTTCTTTGAATCAATGGAATTATTAAAAGACTATTCCGACGGAGTATCGGAAATGGAAATAATCAAATTTTTAAAAACACGTTTAATAGGTCCAGCGCATGGTGTAATCAACACCGCTACGACCCTCGATGACGTAAAAATTAAACATAAACAAAAATTTTCCATTAAGTTTAGTCCACAGGCCATAGAATCCGAAATGGCCAGTGTGAAGCAAAATAAAAAATCTATTAGTGAATACGGGCACGAAATAAGTGAACTTGCCGCAAAACTTGCAGCAGCACACGTGTCAAGTGGTACCTTCGTTGACGAAGCGGCATCTGACGCGATTGTACAGCCGATTGCTGTCAGATCTTTCGTGAACGGCCTTAAGGATCACCGAGCACAATTTTTCTTAAAAGCCAGGAACCCAAGCACACTTACAAAGGCAATAAGTGATGCCCTGGAAGTTAACAACAATGAAGAAAAATCCGCAATGTGGATGTATGCCGGTCCATCACAGACCAGGTCTGCATTCATCCCTAGAAACCGTGGATATTATCCAAGATACTTCCGCAGTGGAGGTAGAGGAAGAAACCATGGACATAATCGCGGAAGGGGAAATTTTAATCAACAAAACCAAAATTTCCACCATAATACCAGAGGAAACAACTCCGGTAGAGGACGTGGAAGTTATCGTGGCCGGAATGATGTGAATTTGGCCAACGTTACAGATGCTGCAAATCAGCAGGCAGCACCAAAAACCCAGCCACAACAACAAGAAGATCAAGAAAGCAATTTAATCGATTTATTTCGTTAATTCAAGAGAAACATCTACCAATACAATTCTAAACGCAAATTTCTTATTAGCTAATGTAAATTTTAAATTTATTGTTGACACTGGTGCGTCATGTAGCATCCTTGATCAACAATATGTTCCAAGAAATATGCATGTTTACCAGGAAGAGAAAATAAGGATACGAGGAATCAATGGAACATCGCAGTCCTTTGGATACATCAACACTTACTTAAAATTTGGAGATACTATTTTTCAAGTGAGATTACATATTGTACCGAGCCTACCGTCAAATATAAAAGGCCTACTAGGTACTGATTTTCTTAAAAAATACGGTGCAAAAATTGATTTTGAGAAATACCTTCTAATGCTTCAACGAGATAATAAAATTTTGAATATGCCATTATCCCAAAATAGTTCTATCGCGGTCAATTTACCAGCTAGAACTGAAATTATAACATATCTAGAATGCGAAAATCAGAACAATGAAGAAGTTATTATACTGAGTCAAGAATGCGCACCATCTATCTATATAGCTAATTCTTTAGCAAGGGTCAGAGATGGAAAAATACCCGTTAAAATAATGAACTTAAGGAACTCCGATATAACATTAGACAACTTGAAACCTAACATAAAACCAGCTATAAATTATACGATATTAAACACAAATGAAATAGCTCGACATAACGTCAAACGTGTCGAGGAACTTCTGGATGAAGTGCCATTGAATCATTTAAATGGAGAAGAAAAAAGCATTATTATGAAAATATGTGCGAAGTACTCTGATATTTTTACATTTCTTATAAAAGAAATGTATAGAATTCGCTCAAACTTTCAAGATTTTTTCCGAGGCCCAGAGGGCCGAGTCTTATATACCAATCGACTCAGCTCGACGATTTGGGACAATGTCTGTGTGTGTGTGTGTGTGTGTGGGTGTATGTAACGGACAAATTCTCATTCGTGTTTCTCAGCAATGGCTGAACCGATCTTATCCAAACCATTTTTTAATGAAAGAACTAAAAAACAGTATGAACGCTATTAATTTGTTTTTGATTCTGATGTTTAGTTTCCAAGATATGAATGTTTGAATGTGCAAAAATGGCGTTTTTTGCAGTTTTTTTTAAATTATCTGCCGAAATTGACAATGTAGATTAACAATTTATATGTTTTTAGACAGCTTTAATGAATACCTTTCGAACAAGCTATAGATTGTTGAAATCGGACTATTATCAAAAGAGATATTTAACATTAAATGCGGACGAAAGATTTTTATCATTTCCCATTGCCAGAAATATGACCAAAAACATGTAATCTATTATTAACGCCAAAACGGCTTACTTTAGGTCAATTGTATCTTCGGAGAATTTAATGGAGGTAATATGCCCATTCTTTTGGTATTGTGTTTTTGCTGATTAATCCCCCTATGAGTGAGATATTTTCACAAATTTTCTTGGAAGTGATTATATCGAAATGATGTCTTCAGCAAATTTGTAGCTCTTACTTTTGCGAATAACTTTACTAAAGACTTTAAATATCTATTTTGAATACTTTAAAAGTTATGGCTTGTTGTTTGATGATTACTCTTTGTCGCCTATTTATTGTTCAATTTAGTAATAATCCATTGAAATAAGCTAAACATTATTTCGATAAAACGAATTTTGTATTTCATTTTACTATCTACAACCCCTAGAAATAATCACCGAACACTTCCAAGTTGTCTGGAAGGAACTTGATAACTTATCAGTACAAAAATGTTCATTTGTGCGAACCTTCTAACTGCAATTTTTCTAACTTATAACCATCGGATCGATCTGAAACATACCGGAAAATGAAAAGCGAAATAAATAACTCCAAGCAACGGCGTAGCCAAGAGAAGGTTTTGGGGTTTAACACCATACAATCCCCCCCCCCTCATCACACCCAAAAAAATATTGGATTGAAGATGAAAATTTATTGATGCAGACTGATTTAATTCAATATTACAATAACAATTATCTGATCCGTAGATTGATAACCTATTGGTGTAAACATCATGAGGACATTTGATAAATTGTCGGAATGGGGTCCTGATATGTAACTGATCTATTGGTCTTGATTTCACAGTTGTCTATAGCATCAATATCAAATTCCTGCCTGAAAACATTCCAATAGAAAATTCCAGAGTTCTGTAATCAATCATAATCCTCAGATTTATTTTCAAATTGAGCTCGTTTTTGTAGAAATGTACTGTAATAAGGGTCTTTATTTAATAGGAAGCGAAGTTAAAATTGATTTAATGTCTATGAAACATAGAACTGCTCACCAAAAAAATGCATAACTTTCAACATTTGCTAAAAATGTTTTTGCTTTTCTCATTCACTCTAAAATTCGTCAATCTAATCCCGACCCGGAGAGCCGAGTGTCATATGTCAATCGACTGAGTTCGTCTAGATCGGAAAATGTCTGTGTGTGTATGTATGTGTGTGTATGTGGAAAAAAATGTGACCTCTGTTTCTTAGAGATGGCTGAACCGATTTGCACAAAGTTAGTCTCAAATGAAAGATACAACCTTCCCATCGGCTGCTATTGAATTTTTTATTGATTGGACTTCCGGTTCCGGTGTTACGAGTTGAAGAGTGCAATCCTACAGCAAATTCCCATATAAACTAAAATGAAAAATTTTCAAAATCAAATTTGTATTTTTGATGTAAAATTTCGCGCGAATCGCTTGTATGGTTCCGGAAATATAGACTGAACGGTCCGGTCACACATGAAATTCCCATATAAGCCGGAACTCAAAATTTTTTTCAAAGGGGGGGGGACCCCATGAAATTTCAGAAATCGAATTTGTATTTTTGATGCCAAACATCTTTAAAATGCATGAAACGTCGAGATTTTATGTTATCTCGAAATTTTTTTTTTATAAAAATCGACTTTTTGGGACTTTGCCGATTTCGCACCTTTTTTCAGTTCAATATTACCGTGGCTATTTTTTCTTTTTCAAAATTTTAGAACTCGAATAATGATTTATTTTCCTGTATATAGTTGTCATGTGATGTATAATAATGAAATGTAATATATGCATTTAAAAGTTTTTAATGAATATAAACAACGCACACATTCTCGTGATTCATGATTGAGAAAGGCACAATTGCACCGCTAGGTGGATTAAAATAGGTTTTTATTCATTTCGTTTATTTGATAAGCACAAATGCGTTAGCTTGGCGGTGCCAAATTCTTTTGTTTTTTTTTTTTCATATTGGATATCTTAAAGCTAGGAGGTAACAATGTTGAAATTTTTTTTATAAAAGAGGAATTTTACAGCTGTTTTAAGACTAGAAATAAATAATTCTATATACAAGAGAGGGGGCAAAAGATTTTTTTATGAAAATTTTTTAAAGCAAGGAATTCAGTTTGATATACAAGAGAGGGAGTAGTTTTTTACGAAATATTTCACAGTTATCTTAAAACTA
The DNA here is from genome assembly GCF_030247195.1 of Topomyia yanbarensis. Classification (NCBI taxonomy): domain Eukaryota; kingdom Metazoa; phylum Arthropoda; class Insecta; order Diptera; family Culicidae; genus Topomyia; species Topomyia yanbarensis. The sequence continues at coordinate 250,685,048 of NC_080671.1, forward strand.
ACAATATAGTTTGGTACAATAAAGAGGGAACAAATATTTATGAGAAATTTCACAGATGTCTTAAAACTAGGGATACAATTCTATTTACAAGATGGAGGACAATAATTTTTACAAAGAGTAAAAATTACAGCTATCTTAAAATTAGGAATGCAGAATACAAATTTGATTTCTTTTAGCGAAGACTTATGCTTGGTCAAGATATTCAGAGGGGGGCTTATTTCCACATCAGTGTAGTATATGGTGACCGGGAGAGAAGAGCAAAACTTGCAACTTTGTGCAACCAGTTTGTGTGTAACTCTCTGTGTTTTGACAAAATCATCCATATCTCAAAGAGTATACAATATATAAGTCATATATAAGGCATAAGTCGACGAGGATCACGGTGAAAGTGCCACAAGGATCCATACTTAGCCCAACGCTTTGGAACATCATGTATAATGGTGTTATAATTCTAAAGCTGCCCATAGGAGTTGAGATCGTTGGATTCGTGGATGACGTCGTACCTCCGATAACAGGAAAGGCTGGAAGAAGTCTAAATGCTGGCAATGGAGGTCACCAACGCAGTCGAAAACTGGATGATGTCATTCCCTGGGGCCACACAGTATCAACCCGCTACATGCGAAACTCTTGAAGATTCTTAAACCTTACTATTAAAAAGAGTGAAAAAAACATTGTCACAAACAGACGGTTTCACTTTAGTGAATTACGTTCGCATTGTGTGCATTTCCCACTACTATACTGGTGCGTGCGGCGTAGTAGATAGTGCCTTATCTGAGTGGACGCGAATAGATAGTACCTTGGAGGGTTACATGATTGGAAAACGGATTGAAAAGATTTTGTTACGATTAACTTACCTGAGATTCATAGGGAAGAAACGCTATGTTTATTTCTTTAAGAGTTTTTATCTTTCTGGAAACCACAGACTTGCAAATATCATTGAACAGCTCTTCGGGGCACACTGAAATAATATAAATGCAAAACACAATATAAATATCATTAGCAAAAAGCAATTACTGTAATTTTTACATCTTTATCATCTATATTATATCATCAAATTTGATGTCACTTGCATGAAACATTGAGATATTTGGCAAAAATTGGCTGTTGCGGCTCACCCTCAAAATCCCTATCCGAAACATACATAAAAAAAAACCGCGAAAACCTGCCCTGAAAACATGCCATACTCACCCTCCGGATCAGCATCACTTCTTCTCCACGCAAAGGTCGATCATACACTAAAGGCATTCAATCCAAGCCTTCGATATTCGGCACCACAAATGAACACAAGACGGTTGCCATAAAATTCATCCAACCTAGTGCACACGCGAACGAAGGCGATAGCAGTAGACAGGTAGAAGGAAAGAAAGGGCAATAGGAACGACACCAATAGCTTTGTGTGCACTGCTACGGCAAATACAGCTGGCCTTTGTTATCCAGTGCGCACGGCACCAATAAATTAACAATGCCCATTTTTGAGGCGATAGCAGTAGACAGGTAGAAGGAAAGAAAGGGCAATAGGAACGACACCAATAGCTTTGTGTGCACTGCTACGGCAAATACAACTGGCCTTTGTTATCCAGTGCGCACGGCACCAATAAATTAACAATGCCCATTTTTGAGCATTGTCAGAGGATTAGGCTGTGTATCATACACAATAGGGCAACACAATTTGCACACCGCACTCAACTGCTTGCTGAGAGTATAAATAGGGACAGTAAAGAAAGAAATTTTCAGTACGAATTAATAAATCATTTAAAGAACACACCCGCAACTTTAATCTTCGGAACAGTAGTTCCCCGCGAAACGAAATACCCATAAACGGAACAAGTAGTTCCCCGCGAAAACATTTGGCGCTGTAGACAGGATACAATTGATCCTTCGAGACTCGGAAACCATGGACCGACTGGAGAGAAGACGCTCAGCTACCCAGGACCGAATGAACGCTATCATCAACCGGATCAACGGGATGGATGACACCACTGCCCGACCAGAGGACTTGGAAGCTGAGATGGACAGTCTGCAAGAGACTTGGAGTGAGTACCGGGACTTCCACAATCAATCCCTCGATCTCTGCGAGGACGACGAGGCAGCCAAAGATGTCATCTAAGAGGCAAATGATTTGGAAGGAATGTACAACCGAGCGAAAGCCGCTGTTCGGGAATTCGCTAACAGAATTCGGCAACGGCCGACGCAATCACCGATGGAGGATATTCCAAACCCAGCTCCAGAGCTACATCTACCCAAAGGAATCCTACCAACGTTTTCGGGCGATTATGGAGAGTGGAGCTCTTTCTACGACCTGTTTGTGAGCTCAGTGCACAATAACCACCAATTGACGAAGGCCCAGAAGTTGTTCTACCTCAAGACATACACCACGGGACGAGCCGCAGCAGTGTTGAAGCATCTGAAGGTGGAGGATAATGCATATGAAGGTGCATTAGAAGCGCTGAGGAAACGATTTGACCGAAAGGACCAGATTGTGAACCACCATGTGCAGCGTTTTATGGACATCCCATCTACAACGGTCGGGTCGGTCGGAGCCCTGCGACGGCTGTACGAAACTGCGGACGATGTTTCGAGGGCCTTGAAGGCTCTTCAACGGGAGGAACGGGATTGCTGGTTGATCTACATATTGCTTATCATACTGGATGATGAAACAAGACAGCTGTGGTACACGAAAACTACATTGTCGGAGGAAGCACCGTCACTAGAGGATTTCCTAATATTCATCGAACAACGATCGTATGCACTAGAAACATCACAATCATCTGCGGGAAAGGCAAACCTTCGGCAGTGTAAAGCTGCGCCACAACGCAGTAGCAGTTTCGTGGCTACCAGCAATTCCCAGGTTGGAAAATGCATCATTTGTAAAGAGCAACCGCATCCACCTTTCTTCTGTCAGCAATTTAAAGCAGTAACTCCCAAGGACCGACTCAAGCTAGTGGAAAAGCACGGACTGTGCAAAAACTGCTTAAGACCTAAGCACGGAACGGGCTTGTGTCAAGCTGGGTCCTGTAAAAATTGCAAACAAAATCATCATACTTTGCTGCACGATGGACTACAATCAGCAGCGCCGCAGCTCTCGTTCGCAGTAACAAGCAACTTTTCGATCAACGATGATTTTTCCTCCGTACTGCTGGCCACTGCAGTCGTTAACGTGCTGGACGCCCACGGAAAACCACATCGTGCCCGCGTGCTGCTGGATTCTGCATCACAAGCATCCTTCATAACAACAGAGCTCGCCAAGCAACTCGGGATTCAACCCAATGCACTAAACATGCCACTTCGGGGAATCTCTGGAATCACGACCCAATTAAAGAGCTCCGTCACCGTAACCCTTCAATCCCGTGTCGCTAATTACGCTGCGCAAGTGCATTGTGCAATTTTGCCAGAAATTACTGGAACGGTTCCTCACCGGTTCGTCGATATTTCCAACTGGGACCTACAAAGCTTCCAGCCACTCGCGGATGACTGTTTCAACACTCCAGGAAAGATCGATCTTTTACTTGGAGCCAGCCTCTTTTATCAGCTGTTGGACTCCGAGAGAATTTCGCTGGGAAGGACGAAACCGGTGCTACAGAAAACCTGCCTGGGATGGGTGGTAGCCGGATTCTGTGACGATACCGCCGGAAGTGACATTACAACATCGTGCTTAATCGGAGTAGCTGGAGCGACGGAAGAATCAGCCACATTGAATCAACTACGCGAATCGTACCAGTCCCTAATCCAGGGACAATAATTTACCTCCCACATCATGCAGTAATCAAGGAGAGCAGTACTACTACGAAACTCCGTGTTGTCTTCAATGCATCACAGAAATCATCGAACGGACTGGCTTTGAACGATTTGCTAATGACGGGTCCTGTGGTGCAGGACACCTTATACAATATACTGCTCAACTTCCGGTCATACCGCATCGCCTTGACTGGAGACATCGAAAAAATGTATCTACAAGTCAAAGTTACAAACGAAGATAGCAAGCTCATCCGTATGTTGTGGCAGGAAGCAGGATATCCTCTCGCAGAGTATGGAATGAATACCATTACGTTCGGAACCACATGCGCCCCTTTTTTGGCTACTCGGACGTTACAACAGTTGGCAGAAGACGACGGTGAGAAATACCCACTTGCCAAGCAGGCAGTTAAGGATTTTTACATTGACGATTGTTTAACGGGTGCTGATACGGTGGAAGAAGCAAAGGAAAAGCGGCAGCAGCTGACTTCTTTGATGCACGGTGGAGGATTCCCAATCCGAAAATGGGCGTCCAATTATCCCGAAGTTTTGGCGGATATACCGGCATCAGAGAGGGCGTTAGAACCAGTTCACCAGCTAGATCCTGAGTCATCATTGAAAACTCTCGGTGTTAGATGGCAAGTACGGGAGGATCTTTTTACCTTTGATGTAGCGGTCGATCTTGAGCAGCCGCATTTCGTCAAACGTGAAGTGCTCTCAACCATTGCAAAAATTTTCGACCCACTCGGGTTAATTGGCCCAGTAATAGTCCTCGCTAAGACGTTCATGCAGGAACTTTGGAAACTAGACATTGACTGGGACGAACCTCTTCCGGAGAAGCTCAACCATCGCTGGCGAATGTATCTGAGGTTCCTCAAGGAGGTTTGGCGAATCAAGGTTCCCCGTCGTTGCATTGGAATCGACAAACCCGTACGGATTTACCTGCATGGATATTGCGATGCTTCCGAGATGGCATACGGCGCCGTGCTCTACCTTCGAGCTATTGACGCAGAAGACAATGTGAGTTCCCGATTACTCTGTTCAAAGACGAAGGTGGCCCCAATCAACCGACCAACCATTCCAAGGCTGGAATTGTGTGCAGCGATGCTTCTCAGCCAACTAATCAAAACAGTAAAGGGGACTCTACGAGTGAGTATTCATGGTACGGTGGCGTGGAGTGATTCTACGACTGCGCTGGCATGGATCGCAGGAGATCCAACACGATGGAAAACGTTTGTCTCTAACCGAGTGGCAGAAATCAACAATGTTATCCCATCGGTCAATTGGAGGCATATTCCTGGAGAACGCAATCCAGCTGACCTACTTAGCCGAGGAACAGCACCATCAGTTCTCGCCACATCTCAATTATGGTGGCATGGTCCATCTTGGACACCAAGTGATGCTGCAGACTCCGCGAAAGTAGTGATTACAACATCAGAGCAACGCATAATCGAGAAGTAGAGGCGGCAACCCCAATATCCAAGCCTTTGTTATTTCCGTGGACCACATTGTGGATGTATCAGAGTTATTGACTACCATCTCCACATATCCCAGGCTCGTTCGAGTGGCAGCATGGATAACGCGGTTCATCAAGAACTGCCGGGGCGAAAGACATCAACGGCAGCTAGGACCATTAAGTCCAGGCGAATTCAAGACAGCGCATGAATTATACATTCAACACACGCAACAACGGGCTTATTCAGCGGAAATTCACGCTCTCAAGCAAGGACTACCATTACCGCAAAATAGTTCCTTGCTTCAATGGACTCCTATCCTCGATGGTGATCTTCTCAGGGTGGGCGGAAGACTCGCACTATCAGGACTCCAATACGAGACGAAACATCCTATTTTACTACCACATGATAGCAAATTGGCAGAAATATTCTGTCGATACGAACATTTACGCAATCATCATATTGGTGCTCAATCACTCTTGGCCTCGGTTAGAAGGATATTCTGGATACCCCGTGGACGACAGCTGGCACGTAAAATAGTAAGAAGTTGCATACCGTGTCACAAATCCAATCCAAATCGAGGACTTCTACAACAAATAATGGGAAATCTTCCACCTGAGCGAACGAAACCATCGGACCCGTTCTACGTGTGTGGAGTGGACTATGGCGGTCCAATTACATTAGTTCAACGAAGAGGACCTGGCTCTCCCACAACGAAAGGCTACATAGCGGTGTTCATTTGTTTTTCAACAAGAGCAGTGCACCTGGAGGCAGTTAGTTCACTATCAACAAAGGCTTTCCTGGCAGCATTGCGACGATTTGTAGCACGCCGGGGACATTGCGGTCATATCTACAGCGATAACGGCACCAACTTCGTAGGCGCTGCACGGGAAATGAAGGAATGGTACCAGAAGGCTCGAACGCAGGATCATAACGATCAAGTGGCAGATTATTTAGCGATGGGCGGAACGTGCTGGCACTTCATCCCGCCTGGATCTCCACACATGGGCGGTCTCTGGGAGGCAGCAATAAAATCAGCAAAAAAGCATCTCACGGTGGTGACTCAGCGCGCGCGGCTGACGTTTGAGGAATTTTCAACGCTTCTTACGGACATTGAAGCAATTTTGAATTCACGGCCAATCTCTCCAGCTTCCAGCGATCCAAACGACCTAAAACCGCTAACGCCCGGACATTTCTTGATCGGCCGACCCCTAACTGCTCCGAATCAGCAAGATTATCTTCCAAGTAACGATGTGAGCTACGACGTGAGATTTAAGTACATCAGCGAACTCAAGAAGCACTTCTGGGACCGGTGGAGTATGGAATATCTTCCTGAACTACAGAGGAGAGGAAAGTGGCACCAACCTTCAAAGGAGCTACATATTGGCGACTTGGTTTTGATCCGGAAACAAAGGCTTCCAGTTCAAACTTGGACTCTGGGACGAGTCACCCAACTTCACAGCAGCCCGGACAGCAACGCTCGACTGGCAACTATAAAAACGCCGGAGACGGAGCTAGTACGATCAGTACACAGTCTAAGCAAACTTCCATTACAGTCAGAAAATTAAAAAAAAATTTTTTAATTTGGTGGGCGGAATGTTGCGGCTCACCCTCAAAATCCCTATCCGAAACATACATTAAAAAAACTGCGAAAACCTGCCCTGAAAACATGCCATACTCACCCTCCGGATCAGCATCACTTCTTCTCCACGCAAAGGTCGATCATACACTAAAGGCATTCAATCCAAGCCTTCGATATTCGGCACCACAAATGAACACAAGACGGTTGCCATAAAATTCATCCAACCTAGTGCACACGAGAACGAAGGCGATAGCAGTAGACAGGTAGAAGGAAAGAAAGGGCAATAGGAACGACACCAATAGCTTTGTGTGCACTGCTACGGCAAATACAACTGGCCTTTGTTATCCAGTGCGCACGGCACCAATAAATTAACAATGCCCATTTTTGAGCATTGCCAGAGGATTAGGCTGTGTATCATACACAATAGGGCAACACAATTTGCACATCGCACTCAACTGCTTGCTGAGAGTATAAATAGGGACAGTAAAGAAAGAAATTTTCAGTACGAATTAATAAATCATTTAAAGAACACACCCGCAACTTTAATCTTCGGAACAGTAGTTCCCCGCGAAACGAAATACCCATAAACGGAACAAGTAGTTCCCCGCGAAAACATTGGCTTCTTTGGACTTTGGTACATTTTTGCCTTTCTCATATAGAAAGGTAATGCAATCACTCCAAAAATCGTCAATCATACCGGCCCGGAGGGAGTATGCAGTGAGGGGTTGCTACTTTAAAATTAAAACTAGTTTAAAATTTCTTAACAAGTTGAAAATTTTTGGCAGGACCTGAACCTCCCGGATCCTTCTCCATGATCCGCCGCTGGTTTCAAGCGATGTTTCAGTATCACATGGTATCTCAAGATCGTGGCTGTCGATCCATTGTATGTATGTGCAAATCGTACTGCACATGTAATATTCATTTCCACCATTGTATTGAACTTAACCAGCCATGGAATGGTAGTCTGGACAAATGAGACAAGCACAATTGCACCACTAGGTGGATTAAAACAGGTTTTTATTTTAGGAATGCGTCGAGTTGAGACGAAAACGTAATATGATTTATTATTACTAGGATAACACTTTCCGAATGTAGAGAGAAATTTATGAAAAATGACGATTTCCATTCGATTCTAGCAGGTTCTGATCGATTTTGATGAGCATTTGATTTTTGTTGTATAGGTCAAATGTTTGAAAACAGTAATTTAAGGTCAAGATAGCATTATTTTGAAACCGCCAATTTCGGAGGTTTAGTATCTTCGATGAGTTTTACAAACGTTAAACAGCGCATCATTTGATAAAATAATTTTGACGGTATGTCGTCCAAGAAGTATTTATGGTGAATTTTCTCAGGTTACTATTTATGACTACAATAAAGTCTCAACATATTCGCTAAAGACACGAGCTCTGATACTATTTTCTGAAAAATTAATTCTGCATAATTTTCAAACTTCAAAAATTACGGTTTCGGAATTATGCCGTTTGGACAGTATGATCGATTTTCACTAAACCGAATTTCTGGCTACGCCGCTGATTTCAAGTAAGTAGAAACAAAATCGTTCTACACTCGTTCAACAGAAACTTCTTCGAATGCTGAATATCTATTATAACACATTGAAACCCCGATTTTATCAGCCAAATATGAACATAGGTTTGATGGGCTCTAGCAGACGAACAAGACTGAATTCGAGTAAATCCTTTGTTGAGCATGTTTTCCTTATCATGAAGATATGCGAAAATAAAAAGTTCATCATAATCAGAAATAGTTATCAGACTACATCAAAGGACGAGAAGAATATTTTAACAGCTTCAGTTTATTATAAAGAAAAAAATTGCCCGATTTAGTCAATGTCCCCATTTTGTCAGCCTAAAATACACCATGAGACTGATAAAAATGGGTCTTTATTGTATGTATTATTCGCTGTGTTTCACATTAATAGGTACATTTCTTTTTTGGAGATTTTTCTATTGCATCGAACTACAACAATTTTAAGGTAGTTCTCAAGGGGTTATTTCATAGACTTCTTCCAAAATTTGGCGAACCTATTCCAATTCGTATACCAATGAATTGGTATACTTAAGGGTTTATACGTTGCAGATAGAGAAAATACTGAAATTTTCAGCTTTTTTCCTACACAATATTACGAAAACTTATTAAACATTTTTTCCTAATAAGTTTGCGAAAATTATAAACTATTTGAAAACATTCGATTTTTTTGGCTCAGTTCAATATATAACCCCTTTAGGAAAATTCAGTTTTCCCACCACAATATATATATTTTATTAACAGAGCATTAACAACAATTCGTTGGTATGTCTATTTTTTGGGCCATTTTTTCGCTTTCCCATTGATTTGGTTTGAGATTTCTAGCACTGAAGTTGTCCTATGCTGGTTGGAGCGATTCTCTGAGTCCTGCCACTATCCCATGTAGTATGTGTTATCAAAAACATCGCGAAGCATCAAGTTCTAAATGTTCTCAAACGATATAATATCCGAAGAGTGATAAGAGTTATAAGAAATGTCTCATCACACTGTTAGGTGGATTAAACACGTTTTTGTTTAAAAAATGACAAACTAACAACAACGCAAATTTATCAACCAACAATAAGCGTTAAACCAAATACCCATCCTACATATACCAAACCTTATAGACTACCTCATTGTCATAAGGAAGAAATAGATAAACAAATTGAACAAATGAAAAAAGACGATATAATAGAAGATGCCATATCAGAATGGAATAGTCCAATTCTGGTAGTACCCAAAAAATCTAGTGGAGATAATAAAAAGTGGAGATTAGTAATTGATTTTAGAAAAATAAATCAAGTACTACAAGACGATAAATTCCCATTACCGAATATCGAAGATGTAATTGACTCTTTAGCAGGAGCTCAGTATTTTTCACATTTAAACCTCTCACAGGGTTATTATCAGTGTGAAATAAAAAAAGAAGATCGTCCAATCGCAGCTTTTTCAACTGGGACAGGACAATACCAAATGAAAAGATTGCCGATGGGACTGAAAATAAGCCCATCATCTTTTTCACGATTAATGACAGTGGCAATGTCTGGTCTTACAGACATGTGTTTAATCTATTTAGATGACATAATTATTTTTGGAAAAACTCTTCCTGAACACAACAGAAATCTTATGGCAGTGTTTGAAAGATTGAGAATAGTTAACCTACAGTTAAACCCATCAAAATGTATTTTTTACATTTCTTATAAAAGAAATGTATAGAATTCGCTCAAACTTTCAAGATTTTTTCCGAGGCCCGGAGGGCCGAGTCTTATATACCAATCGACTCAGCTCGACGATTTGGGACAATGTCTCTGTGTGTGTGTGTGTGTGTGTGTGTGTGTGTGTGTGTGTGTGTGTGTGTGTCTGTGTGTCTGTGTGTGTGTATGTAACGGACAAATTCTCATTCGTGTTTCTCAGCAATGGCTGAACCGATCTTATCCAAACCAATTTTAAATGAAAGAACTAAAAAACAGTATGAACGCTATTAATTTGTTTTTGATTCTGATGTTTAGTTTCCAAGATATGAATGTTTGAATGCGTAAAAATGGCGTTTTTTGCAGTTTTTTTTAATTATCGGCCGAAATTGACAACATAGATTAACATATACATTAACATTTATATGTTTTTAGACAGCTTTAATGAATACCTTTCGAACAAGCTATAGATTGTTGAAATCGGACTATTATCAAAAGAGATATTTAACATTAAATGCGGACGAAAGATTTTTATCATTTCCCATTGCCAGAAATATGACCAAAAACATGTAATCTATTATTAACGCCAAAACGGCTTATTTTAGGTCAATTGTATCTTCAGAGAATTTAATGGAGGTAATATGCCCTTTCTTTTGGTATTGTGCTTTTGCTAATTAATCCCCCTATGAGTGAGATATCTTCACAAATTTTCTTGGAAGTGATTATATCGAAATGATGCCTTCAGCAAATTTGTAGCTCTTACTTTTGCGAATAACTTTACTAAAGACTTCAAATATCTATTTTGAATACTTTAAAAGTTATGGCTTGTTGTTTGTGGATTACTCTTCGTCGCCTATTTATTGTTCAATATAGTAATAATCCATTGAAATAAGCCAAACATTATTTCGTTAAATCGAATTTTGTATTTCATTTTTCTATCTACAACCGCTAGAAATAATCACTGAACATTTCCAAGTTGTCTGGAAGGAACTTGATAACTTATCAGTGCAAAAATGTTCATTTGTGCGAACCTTCTGACTGCAATTTTTCTAACTTATAACCATCGGATCGATCTGAAACATATCGGAAAATGAGAAGCGAAATAAATAACTCCAAGCAACGGCGTAGCCAAGAGAAGGTTTTGGGGTTTAACACCATACAGCCCCCCCACCACACCAAAAAAAAATATTGGATTGGAGTTGAAAATTTATTGATGCTGACTGATTTAATTCAATATTACAATAACAATTATCTGATCCGTAGATTGATAACCTGTTGTTGTAAACATCATGAGGACTTTTGATAAATTGTCGGAATGGGGTCCTGATACGTAACTGATCTATTGGTCTTGATTTCACAGTTGACTAATAGCATCAATATCAAATTCCTGCCTGAAAACATTCCAATAGAAAATTCCAGAGATCTGTAATCAATCATAATCCTCAGATTTATTTTCAAATTTTCAGCTTTTTTCCTACACAATATTACGAAAGCTTATTAAACAATTTTTCCTAATAAGTTTGTGAAAATTATAAACTATTTGCAATTTTTTAATAGTTTTATTTTTTATTCAACCGTGATTTTTTAATAAATAGTGACCATCGCTTCACAACGTGGTCTATTTTTCATGGCTTGTGGTGAGCACGATTTCTCGAATTGCTGAACTGAAAATTATGGAATAGAAATTAATTTTTAGTATTCTTTACAGACCCGCTGGTGCCCTAAGACGATTTCGCTAGATTTTTAGAGCACTGTGCACTAGACTGCCAGAAAAATGATGAATATTTGAAAACTCAATCGGCCCCCTGAGTCGATTCCTAGTCCCACCAGGAGTACTTGTACCAAATTTGAAGCAAATCGGACAAGTCTAACTACCGGACCATCGTGCCTGAAGTTTATATTGGATTTTTCAACAATTTACATGAAGAAAACTCACTAGCTCGTATTTTCGCCGCTAGGGGGCACTGTATACATCGTATTATCACTGTAAGTGAAAATAAGAAAGATATTTTAATTATCTACAACTTTGTCGAAGACTGCTAGTAAATCCGGCTATGTTAAAAGAAGTTATTAAACTTTTAACGAAGTGATGTCTGAGTCAGTTTTGCATGGGGCCTAGCAGTGCATGGTTGTGTATCAGTGCTCGAGTCCCGCGAACTATATATTTTTGTGAAATAATGGTTAGATTTAGCCGAATAGTATGTTTACAAGAATTATAGTAAATAATACGAGTTATGTTTTGGTTAGAAAATTTTAGTTCCACCTGTGACTGCATAGAGGGCGCCACTACTAACTTTTCATAGAAGAGAGATAGAGTATCAAGATGTTCAGAAGAAATACTGAAAAATGCCTGTTCTATAACTTTGTAGAAGACACCAAATTTCTATCTCTCTCCGTTGAAAAGTTAGTGTTGGCGCCCTCTATGCGGTAACAGGTGGAACTAAAATTTTCTAATCAAAGCATGACTCATATTATTTACTATAATTCTTGTAAACATACCATTGAGCTAAACCTAACGATTATTTCACAAAAATGTTTAGTTCGTGTGAATCGAGTACTGATACACAACCATGCACTATTAGGCCCCATGCAAAACTGACTCAGACATCACTTCGTTAAAAGTTTAATAACTTCTTTTAACAAAGTCGGATTTACTTGCAGTCTTCGACTAAGTTGTAGACAATTCAATTATCCTTTTTATTTTCACTTACAGTGATAATACGATGCATACAGTGCCACCTAGCGGCGAAAATGCGTGCTTGTGGGTTTTCTCCATGTAAATTATTGAAAATTCCCATACAAACTTCAGGCCCGTTGGTCCGGTAGTTAGACTTGTCCGATTTGCTTCAAATTTGGTGCAAGTACTCCTGGTGGGACTAGGAATCGACGCAGAGGTGGGCCGATAGGGGTCATTTTTTTCCTGTCACCCTACTGTGCACCCAGTGCATTAACGCAAGTGACGGAAGGTTATCGAAAAGTTTCGTGAAAATGAAAATTCCAGTAATGATGATGATTTTCCCAAACGGTTCGTTTTCGTGAGGTTGCTATTTGTTCTTTTGCATTAGGATTAGCGATAATAATTCAAATCAAGAATACTACTGGGAAGTCACCTTTAGAAAAAGTCGACGTCGAAGTAAAATTTGAAACTATGCACGCATGTACTTCAGAGATAGCGTGATATCAGGAGCTGCGATTTCATTTCAACGCTTTTTTGTGAAAAGGGCGTTACTTACAAATGGCTTTTTTCATACATGCGAATGAGGGCTTTGAAACGCAACAAATTAACCTTAAAAGTTTTGATTCTACGATATTGCTTTCTTAAACTACAGCAAACAATACAACGGGCGAAACTGTATTTTTGTTTGCTTATTTAAAGTTTCGCCCTCCATGCTCCATGCAAACAAACAGGGCGATACTTTTTTTGCTAGCAGTTTAGAGGCGAAACTGTTATTTTCGTATTTTTTTAGGATTATCAAGCTGATACCAGCTGTAAATAGTAACAATGATCTCTATTGAAAAAACACGGACGAAATCGGTTGTGTAGAACAGTAGTTATTGTAAAAAACGTAAGGGCGATACTTCAATGCTGATAGGTGGGACCGAAAAAGTAAACAATCGCCAAAGCGGCGATACTATCATTTTGTCAATTTCAATAGCAAAAACAAATTTTAATTTAATAATTTCAAATACTTTATGAAGTTTTGGGTTCCGATCACTGAATCATGCAATCTAGGATGTAAAAAAACACAATAGTTCTTAAATATGAAATAAAACCAAGTCTGGAAATATTCACTGTTGATTTTCTTTGAGTGGTATCACTGCTAGTATCGCCCTTTTCAAGAAAAAGCGTTGATTTCTTAGTTCTCAGTCGCGTTGGAAATTTGAGTAAAGTAAAGCAAAGTAAAGTAAAGAGTAAACTTCAAATCGATTCGAAAAAAATTTCGATTTTTTTGGCTCAGTACAATATATAACCCCTTTAGGAAAATTCAGTTTTCCCACCACAATTTAGATATTTTATTAACACAGCATTAACAATCATTCAATATTTTATGGGCCATTTTTTCGCTTTCCCATTGATTTGGTTTGAGATTTCTAGCACTGATGTTGTCCTATGCTGATTTGAGCGATTCTCTGAGTCCTGCCACTATCCCATGTAGTATGTGTTATCAAAAACATCGCGAAGCATCAAGTTCTAAATGTTCTCAAACGATATAATATCCGAAGAGAGTGATAAGAGTTATAAGAAATGTCTCATCACACTGTTAGGTGGATTAAAAACGTTTTTACAAAAAGAATTAATTTATTTAGGTCATTTGATATCATCCGAAGGCATAAAACCGGATCCAGCAAAAATAGAAGCAGTTAAAAACTGGCAGATACCAACTACAGCAGACGAAGTCAAACGCTTCGTTGCCTTCGCAAATTATTATAGAAAACATATTCCATATTTTGCTCAAATCTGCCGACCACTTAACATTTTGACAAGAAAAAACGTTACTTTCCAGTGGTATTGCGAATGTCAGAAAGCTTTTGACACTTTAAAGCAGCATTTCATAAACCCACCTGTATTGGAATACCCTGATTTTTCAGAAGGGAATATTTTTAATTTGCATACGGACGCCTCTGGCTATGCGATAGGAGCTGTACTATCGAATAGAACAGGAAAACCTGTTGCATACGCAAGTAAGGCATTGAATCCAGCAGAACAAAATTATTCCACGACAGAGAAAGAACTTTTAGCAGTGGTCTGGGCTACAAAACACTTTAATTCTTATTTATATGGCAGAAGATTTGAAGTGTTTTCGGACCACAGACCGCTAGTTTACTTATTTAGCCTGAACAAGCCTTCCAGTAGACTAATAAAATTTAGACTTGCACTGGAAGAATATAATTTTGAAATAATGTACAAAAAAGGAAAAGATAATGCTGTTGCGGATGCATTATCATGGATGTCCATTAAGGAATTGAAAGACTTACATAAAAAGATTGAACAAGAAGTCCCAATAACAACAAGAGCACAGAATAACACATCAGATATAAACCATTCATCAACTAACACTAACGATAAGGTGCCTGGCCAGCAACTTGAAATTAGTAAAACGATGGAAATGGTGATAGATGATGTTCATGGAATGCCGGAAGTAAAAATCGCATTACATAAAAATGCAATTATAATAAAACCAGCGAAAACATTAGTTCAGCTACGGCGGACAATGCAAACGCTAAAGAAAATTTGTGTGGAACATAAAATCAATGAGCTCATTATTACGAAAAGAGATGAAAAAGCGCTAAAATTCTATAATGACATTCATATGAATGATCTTACCAAGGGCATGCCACCTATATACTTATTGAAAAAAGAATTAAAATACGTCGACGACAATATGACGAAAAAATTAATTATAAATGATTACCACACACTTTCAACGGAAGGACATGCAGGAATAGAGAGGATATTACGAACAATCAAACAAAGATTTTATTGGACAAATATGAAAAAAGATATTGAAGACATCTCTTTAAACCTTGTCAAAAGAACAAAATTATAAATCAAAAAAGAACGCAACAACAACCGCTTCAACAGCTTTTGAAACAGTATATTTAGATTTGGTAGGTCCTTTACTACCTAGCCCAGAAGGTCACCAATATGTATTGACGTCACAATGCGATCTAACAAAATATGTCACAGCAACCGCAATCAAAAATAAATCCACAGAAACAGTCGCAAGGGCATTTGTTGAAACTATTATTCTATGCGATCTAACAAAATATGTCACAGCAACCGCAATCAAAAATAAAGGCACAGAAACAGTCGCAAGGGCATTTGTTGAAACTATTATTCTAAACCATGAAAATAATTACTGACAGAGGAACGGAATTTACGTCGAAATTATTCACAGAGGTATGCAAATTATTAAAAATTGACAAACTAAATTCGACAGCATCCACCATCAAAAAATCGGTGGATTAGAAAATTCACACAAAAATTTAGGAAATTTCCTACGCATATATTGCGGAAATTCACCACAAGAATGGAATACTTGGATTAAATATTATCAATTTGCATTTAACACAACTGTACACACTACAACAAATAAGACACCATACGAACTTGTCTATGGAAAATTATGTAACCTACCTTTAAACTTATCAGAAATTGAGAAAATAGATCCATTGTATAATATTGAAGATTATGTAAAACAACTAAAATTTAAATTTAAATTATCACAAGAAGAAGTAAGAGAGAAAATATTGAATGATAAAACAAAACGAGTAAAAGATTACAACCAGTCTTCAAAAGAAAAAACCTACAAGAGAGGAGATCTTATACTTTTGAGGAATGAAGTAGGATCAAAATTAGATGGTATTTACCTTGGACCATACAAAGTTATTGAAGACATGGGAACAAATGTAGACATTCAAATTGGAGACAAGATAGACAGAGTACACAAATCAAGAGTAAAACACTTTTATACTTTTAAAAATATATATAATTCTTAAATTCTCTAAATACATAGCAATAAATTGATAAACACACGTTGAATATAGGACGTGCGGTGGATATGAATAATTGTTATTAGTAATATAATAGATTAATAATAATAAGATAAAATAGTACGTTTGCAAACTTCTATTTTATATATATATTTTTATTTTTCATATTTTGATATAGTACTAATGATACAACATACAAAGAATGTTTATTTAGATTACTTATATAACATAACATTTAAAAATTTAATGTATAGCATATCAAATTTTTAAATTCAAATAGATAGGGCGTGTGGTGGATACCAACCTACGTTTGTAAACATCCCGTCGCGAAGCGACTAAAGAAGGCGTCAGCATAATCGAGTCTACTGCGAGACAACGATTATGCTGACCCTATCAAAAAGTGTCACGGAGCCACTGCAGCGACCCAGCCTTAGCCTAGGTTTAATGAAAAATAAAATTCATTCGTAACCATACCCCCGAGTGATGTACATCAAAATATCACTTGCGTCCCACTTATAACTATCGTGTAAGATCTCTTAACACCCGAAAAAAAGCCATAAGCCCGAAAAATACCACAAGACAATAAGCCTCAAAAAGGGCCCCAAGCCCGAAAAGGGACCCCAAGCGTGAAAGAGAACCCCAAGTCCGAAAAAGAACCCCAACCACGAAAAAGGACCCCAAGCTCGAAAAAGGACTCCAAACCCGAAAAAGGACCCCAAGCCCGAAAAAGGACCATAAGCCTGAAAACGGACCATAAGCCTGAAATGGCCACAAGCCCGACAAAAAACCCCAGTTCGAAAAACGACCCCAAGCCCGAAAAAAATGACCCCGAATCCGAAAAAGAACCCCATGCCCGAAAAAGGACGCCAATCCCGAAAAAGGACCCTAAGCCCTAAAAGGGACCCCAAGCCCAAAAGAGAACCCCAAGCCCGAAAAAGAACCACAACCCCGAAAAAGGATCCAAGCTCGAAAAAGAACCATAAGCCCGAAAAATACGCCAAGCCCGAAAAAGGACCACAAGCCCGAAAAAGGAGCCCAAGCCGGAAAAAAACCGACAAACCCGAAAAAATACCAAAAATACTCTAAGTTCGAAAAAGGACCCCAAGCCCGAAAAAGGACCCCAAATCCGAAAAAGGACCCGAAGCCCGAAAAAAGATCCCAAGCCCGAAAAAGAACCCCAAGCCCGAAAAAGCTCCCCAAGCTCGAAAAAGCACTCCAAGCCCGAAAAACGACCCCAAGCCCGAAAAAGGACCCCAAGCCAGAAAAAAGGTCCCCAACCCGAAAAAGTACCTCAAGCCCGAAAAAAATCCAAGCCCGAAAAACGACCATAAGTCCGAAAAAGGTCCCCAAGGCAAAAAAATGACTCCAAGCCCGAAAAGAAACCCAAGCCCAAAAAAGAACCCCAAACCCGAAAAATGACCCCAAGCCTGAAAAAGAACCCCTAGCCCGAAAAAGGACCCCAAGTTCGAAAAAGGACCCCAAGCCCGAAAAAGTACTTCAAGCCCGAAAAAGACCCCAAGCCAGAAAAAGGACCCCAAGCCCGAAAAAGCAACTCAAGGCCGAAAAAGAACCCCAAGCCCGAAAAAGGACCCCAAGCCCGAAAAAGGATCACAAGCCCGAAAAAGAACCATAATCCCGAAAGAGTACGAAAAGTCCAAAAAAGGACCTCTCCCGAAAAAGACCGCAAGCCCGAAGAAGGACCCCAAACCCGAAAAAGGACCCCAAGCCCGAAAAAGACCACAAGCCCGAAAAAGGGCCCCAAACCCGAAAAAGGACCGTAAGGCTGGAAAAGACCACAAGCTCGAAAAAAAACTCCAAGCCCTTAAAAGAACCCCAATCACGGGAAAGACCACAAGCCCGAAAAAGGACCCCAAGCGCGAAAAAGGACCCCAAGCCAGAAAAAAGAACCATAAGCCCGAAAAAATAACTCAAGAATATAGGTCTGAAAAAGGACTCCAAGCACGAAAAGGACCCCAAGCCAGAAAAAGGACCTCAAGCCCGAAAAAGGACACCAAGCCCGAAAAAGGACACCAAGCCCGAGAAAGGACCCCAAGCCCGAAAAAGGACCCCAAACCCGAAAAAGGACCCCAAGCCCGAAAAATACCACAAGCCCGAAAAAGGGCCCCAAACCCGAAAAAGGACCCTAAGGCTGAAAAAGACCACAAGATCGAAAAAGGATCCCAAGCCCGAAAAAGATCCCCAAGCCCGGGCAAGACCACAAGCCCAAAAAAGGACCCAAAGCCCGAAAAAAGAACCGTAAGCTCGAAAAAATACCACAAGACTATAGGTCTGAAAAAGGACTCCAAGCCCGAAAAGGACCCCAATCCCGAGAAAGTACCTCAAGATCGAAAAAGGACCCCAAGCCCGAAAAAGAACCCCAAGCCCGAAAAAGGACCGCAAGCCCGAAAAAGGACCGTAAGCCCGAAAAAGGACCGTAAGCCCGAAAAAGGACCGTAAGCCCGAAAAAGAACCTCAAGCCACAAAAAGGACCGTAAGCCCGAAAAAGGACCACAGGCTCGTAAAAGCTCCCCAAGCCCGAAAAAGGACTCCAAGCCCGAAAATGGACCCCAAGCCCGAAAATGGACCCCAAACCCGAAAAAGTACTTCAAACCCGAAAAACGACCCCCAGCCCGAAAAGGGTCCCAAGCCCGAAAAAGTACCTCAAGGCCGAAAAAGGACCCCAAGCCCGAAAAAGCTCCCCAAGCCCGAAAAAAGACTCCAAGCCCGAAAAATGGACCCCAAGCCCGAAAAAGTACCTCAAGCACAAAATAGGACCCCAAGCCAGAAAAAGGACCCCAAGCCAGAAAAAGGACCCCAAGCCCGAAAAAGAACCCCAAGCCCGAAAAAGGAACCCAAGGCTGAAAAATACCCTTAGCCCGAAAAATGACCACTATTCCGAAAAAGGACCACAAGCTTACAATCCTGAAAAAGGACCCCAAGCCAGAAAAAGGACCTCAAGCCCGAAAATGGATCCAAAGCCCCACAAAGCCCGAAAAAGAACCACAATTCCGAAAGAGTACGAAAAGTCCAAAAAAGGACCCCTCCCGAAAAAGACCGCAAGCCCGAAGAAGGACCCAAACCCAAAAAAGGACCCCAAGCCCGAAAAAGACCACAAGCCCGAAAAAGGGCCCCAAACCCGAAAAAGGACCGTAAGGCTGGAAAAGACCACAAGCTCGAAAAACAACTCCAAGCCTTAAAAGAACCCCAATCACGGGAAAAACCACAAGCCCGAAAAAGGACCCCAAGCGCGAAAAAGGACCCCAAGCCAGAAAAAAGAACCATAAGCCCGAAAAAATAACAAAAGAATATAGGTCTGAAAAAGGACTCCAAGCACGAAAAGGACCCCAAGTCCGAAAAAGGACCTCAAGCCCGAGAAAGGACCCCAAGCCCGAAAAAGGACCCCAAACCCGAAATAGGACCCCAAGCCCGAAAAATACCACAAGCCCGAAAAAGGGCCCCAAACCCGAAAAAGGACCCTAAGGCTGAAAAAGACCACAAGCTCGAAAAAGGATCCCAAGCCCGAAAAAGATCCCCCAGCCCGGGCAAGACCACAAGCTCAAAAAAGGACCCAAAGCCCGAAAAAAGAACCGTAAGCTCGAAAAAATACCACAAGACTGTAGGTCTGAAAAAGGACTCCAAGCCCGAAGAGGACCCCACGCCCGAAAAAGGACCCCACGCCCGAAAAAGGAGGTGGACAGTGGATAAGCACAACATGTGTATTATTTTAGCCAGTGAAATGAGCAAATCTATACCCCAGTGAAACGAAAAAAATCTATATTTATTTATTTATTTATAATTAATTAGTGTGGTCCTAATGATAATTTCTTAATCTATTTAAAAAGTCAACATGTAATCTGCTACGTGGAATGTGAAGATCGAACTCGGATGACACTCTGTTGAAGGTCCGCTGCAAACCAATGATGGCACCGTTTACTCCATAGTTAGTCCTGCGAAGAGGTAATCGGAGGAATAAATTATTGCGAAGGGCGCGAGGGCGAACATTCATATTTATCGCACTGAGAAGCTCGGGGCAGTCAATTCGATCTTGCAAAATATCCGAAATCGTCATAGCACGGAATAGATCCCGTCGCACTTGCAATGTATCGAGTCCAATAAGCAAACCCCGGCTTTCATAACTTGGCAGCTGGTGAGGGTTGCTCCAAAGCAATCGACGAAGGGCAAACCGAACAAATCTGCGCTGTACTGTCTCAATTCGATGGACACCGTTGAGATAATGAGGGTTCCACACAACTGAACAATATTCCAGAGTTGATCGAACGAGTGAGCAGTAGAGAGATTTCAAGCAGTAAATATCTGAAAAGTGCTTAGATATTCTCATTATGAACCCCAAACAGCGTGATGCCTTTGCGCTGATATGCTGTTTAAACGTCAGTTGTTCATCGAGAAAAACTCCGAGATCTTTGACGCAATTCGCTCTGTCAATTGTGGATACAGCTAGACAGTAATTGAATCGAATTGGCGTTTTTTTCCTCGAGAACGTAATGACCGTACATTTCTTGGGGTTTAGGGTCATTCGGTTGATCTCGCACCATTCCGCAAAGGTTTCCAGTTGGCGTTGAAGGAAAGCTGCATCATCAGTATTCCGTATTCTATGGTATAACTTGAGGTCGTCGGCGAAAGACAACCGTGGTCCTTCTAAACAAAAGTTAACGTCGTTGAAATACAGAAGAAAAATCAATGGACCGAGATGGCTGCCTTGCGGAATACCAGATGAAGCAAAGAACTCTTCGGATACACAATCACCTATCTTGACTGCTAGACGACGATCACTGAGATACGATTGCATCCAACGGAGAATATTAGTACCAAAGCCAAGTCTATCCAATTTTGCCACTGCAATAGCGTGATTTATCATGTCAAAAGCAGCTGAAAGATCCGTGTAGATAACGTCAGTTTGAAGCCCGTCCGACATAGCATCTGTAACATATGTTGTGAACGACAGAAGATTCGTAGATGTTGAACGTTTCGGCATAAATCCATGCTGAGTAAGCAGTTGCATTGGACAAGCATAAACTGATCTTTATCAAAGTTTGGCTAGAAATTTTAAGCCTACTGTGAACGTTTCCATTGTCGCCGTGGAGCGAAGCAATCCTTCGTGAAATGTGTTTTTTCAACTTCGTGGTGTTCAGCCGGCAGAGCGGAAAGCGATCCGAGGAAGAAAGAGCAAAGATTTGCTTGGCCCAATAATTGATGTGGAGCAGAAAATACATACTACAATACTACCGTGCTGATGGAATGGAACAGAAAACCGAGGTATAGTTCATTGGATCTAATCAATTTTATAGTGCTTGTTTAATTTGAAGAAACAAAACATATATATATATATATATATATATATATATATATATATATATATATATATATATATATATATATATATATATATATATATATATATATAGATATATATATGTATATATATATATATATATATATATATATATATATATATATATATATATATATATATATATATATATATATATATATATATATATATATATATATATATATATATATATATATATATATATATATATATATATAACTTCTGAAATAAATGTAGGAATAGTGTTAGAAGTGCAAAATCAAATGACGATTCAATTATCTAATGGCAGATATAGCCTTAGATTTACAACATGTAATAGCTCGTCTAATTGTGAATCTCACTAATTTACAAAAAAGTCCCAAGAGGGAATATATCCGCAGTAACCTCCTAAAGAAACAGGAATATTGCAATACCTTATTTAGAACAGGGACTAATATTTTAGAACAATTAGGACACAAACTCCCTGAGGACGACTTCGTATACTTCCGACGCAGACTTCGAGAAGTCTATACAAAACTTTCTGAACTTCTAACGGAAAAATTAAACAATACCAAAAATCCTCCAAAACTAGATTTGAGCATTGGACTCAAATTAGTCGACAAATTCAGTGGTGATGCTGATAAACTCACCAATTTCTTTGAATCAATGGAATTATTAAAAGACTATTCCGACGGAGTATCGGAAATGGAAATAATCAAATTTTTAAAAACACGTTTAATAGGTCCAGCGCATGGTGTAATCAACACCGCTACGACCCTCGATGACGTAAAAATTAAACTTAAACAAAAATTTTCGATTAAATTTAGTCCACAGGCCATAGAATCCGAAATGGCCAGTGTGAAGCAAAATAAAAAATCTATTAGTGAATACGTGCACGAAATAAGTGAACTTGCCGCAAAACTTGCAGCAGCACACGTGTCAAGTGGTACCTTCGTTGACGAAGCGGCATCTGACGCGATTGTACAGCCGATTGCTGTCAGATCTTTCGTGAACGGCCTTAAGGATCACCGAGCACAATTTTTCTTAAAAGCCAGGAACCCAAGCACACTTACAAAGGAAATAAGTGATGCCCTGGAAGTTAACAACAATGAAGAAGAATCCGCAATGTGGATGTATGCCGGTCCATCACAGACCAGGTCTGCATTCATCCCTAGAAACCGTGGATATTATCCAAGATACTTCCGCAGTGGAGGTAGAGGAAGAAACCATGGACATAATCGCGGAAGGGGAAATTTTAATCAACAAAACCAAAATTTCCACCATAATACCAGAGGAAACAACTCCGGTAGAGGACGTGGAAGTTATCGTGGCCGGAATGATGTGAATTTGGCCAACGGTACAAATGCTGCAAATCAGCAGGCAGCACCAAAAACCCAGCCACAACAACAAGATCAAGAAAGCAATTTAATCGATTTATTTCGTTAATTCAAGAGAAACATCTACCAATACAATTCTAAAAGCAAATTTCTTATTAGCTAATGTAAATTTAAAATTTATTGTTGACACTGGTGCGTCATGTAGCATCCTTGATCAACAATATGTTCCAAGAAATATGCATGTTTACCAGGAAGAGAAAATAAGGATACGAGGAATCAATGGAACATCGCAGTCCATTGGATACATCAACACTTACTTAAAATTTGGAGATACTATTTTTCAAGTGAGATTACATATTGTACCGAGCCTACCGTCAAATATAAAAGGCCTACTAGGTACTGATTTTCTTAAAAAATACGGTGCAAAAATTGATTTTGAGAAATACCTTCTAATGCTTCAACGAGATAATAAAATTTTGAATATGCCATTATCCCAAAATAGTTCTATCGCGGTCAATTTACCAGCTAGAACTGAAATTATAACATATCTAGAATGCGAAAATCAGAACAATGAAGAAGTTATTATACTGAGTCAAGAATGCGCACCATCTATCTATATAGCTAATTCTTTAGCAAGGGTCAGAGATGGAAAAATACCCGTTAAAATAATGAACTTAAGGAACTCCGATATAACATTAGACAACTTGAAACCTAACATAAAACCAGCTATAAATTATACGATATTAAACACAAATGAAATAGCTCGACATAACATCAAAGGTGTCGAGGAACTTCTGGATGAAGTGCCATTGAATCATTTAAATGGAGAAGAAAAAAGCATTATTATGAAAATATGTGCGAAGTACTCTGATATTTTTTGTTTAAAAAATGACAAACTAACAACAACGCAAATTTATCAACCAACAATAAGCGTTAAACCAAATACCCATCCTACATATACCAAACCTTATAGACTACCTCATTGTCATAAGGAAGAAATAGATAAACAAATTGAACAAATGAAAAAAGACGATATAATAGAAGATGCCATATCAGAATGGAATAGTCCAATTCTGGTAGTACCCAAAAAATCTAGTGGAGATAATAAAAAGTGGAGATTAGTAATTGATTTTAGAAAAATAAATCAAGTACTTCAAGACGATAAATTCCCATTACCGAATATCGAAGATGTAATTGACTCTTTAGCAGGAGCTCAGTATTTTTCACATTTAAACCTCTCACAGGGTTATTATCAGTGTGAAATAAAAAAAGAAGATCGTCCAATCGCAGCTTTTTCAACTGGGACAGGACAATACCAAATGAAAAGATTGCCGATGGGACTGAAAATAAGCCCATCATCTTTTTCACGATTAATGACAGTGGCAATGTCTGGTCTTACAGACATGTGTTTAATCTATTTAGATGACATAATTATTTTTGGAAAAACTCTTCCTGAACACAACAGAAATCTTATGGCAGTGTTTGAAAGATTGAGAATAGTTAACCTACAGTTAAACCCATCAAAATGTATTTTTTTACAAAAAGAATTAATTTACTTAGGTCATTTGATATCATCCGAAGGCATAAAACCGGATCCAGCAAAAATAGAAGCAGTTAAAAACTGGCAGATACCAACTACAGCAGACGAAGTCAAACGCTTCGTTGCCTTCACAAATTATTATAGAAAACATTCCATATTTTGCTCAAATCTGCCACTTAACATTTTGACAAGAGAAAACGTTACTTTCCAGTGGTATTGCGAATGTCAGAAAGCTTTTGACACTTTAAAGCAGCATTTCATAAACCCACCTGTATTGGAATACCCTGATTTTTCAGAAGGGAATATTTTTAATTTGCATACGGATGCCTCTGGCTATGCGATAGGAGCTGTACTATCGAATAGAACAGGAAAACCTGTTGCATACGCAAGTAAGGCATTGAATCCAGCAGAATAAAATTATTCCACGATAGAGAAAGAACTTTTAGCAGTGGTCTGGGCTATAAAACACTTTAATTCTTATTTATATGGCAGAAGATTTGAAGTGTTTTCGGACCACAGACCGCTAGTTTACTTATTTAGCCTGAACAAGCCTTCCAGTAGACTAATAAAATTTAGACTTGCACTGGAAGAATATAATTTTGAAATAATTTACAAAAAAGGAAAAGATAATGCTGTTGCGGATGCATTATCACGGATGTCCATTAAGGAATTGAAAGACTTACATAAAAAGATTGAACAAGAAGTCCTAATAACAACAAGAGCACAGAATAACACATCAGATATAAACCATTCATCAACTAACACTAACGATAAGGTGCCTGGCCAGCAACTTGAAATTAGTAAAACGATGGAAATGGTGATAGATGATGTTCATGGAATGCCAGAAGTAAAAATCGCATTACATAAAAATGCAATTATAATAAAACCAGCGAAAACATTAGTTCAGCTACGGCGGACAATGCAAACGCTAAAGAAAATTTGTGTGGAACATAAAATCAATGAGCTCATTATTACGAAAAGAGATGAAAAAGCGCTAAAATTCTATAATGACATTCATATGAATGATCTTACCAAGGGCATGCCACCTATATACTTATTGAAAAAAGAATTAAAATACGTCGACGACAATATGACGAAAAAATTAATTATAAATGATTACCACACACTTTCAACGGAAGGACATGCAGGAATAGAGAGGACATTACGAACAATCAAACAAAGATTTTATTGGACAAATATGAAAAAAGATATTGAAGATTTCATAAAGAGATGTGAACCTTGTCAAAAGAACAAAATTATAAATCAAAAAAGAACGCCAATGATTATAACAACAACCGCTTCAACAGCTTTTGAAACAGTATATTTAGATTTGGTAGGTCCTTTACTACCTAGCCCAGAAGGTCACCAATATGTATTGACGTCACAATGCGATCTAACAAAATATGTCACAGCAACCGCAATCAAAAATAAATCCACAGAAACAGTCGCAAGGGCATTTGTTGAAACTATTATTCTATGCGATCTAACAAAATATGTCACAGCAACCGCAATCAAAAATAAATCCACAGAAACAGTCGCAAGGGCATTTGTTGAAACTATTATTCTAAACCATGAAAATAATTACTGACAGAGGAACGGAATTTATGTCGAAATTATTCTCAGAGGTATGCAAATTATTAAAAATTGACAAACTAAATTCGACAGCATATCACCATCAAACAATCGGTGGATTAGAAAATTCACACAAAAATTTAGGAAATTTCCTACGCATATATTGCGGAAATTCACCACAAGAATGGAATACTTGGATTAAATATTATCAATTTGCATTTAACACAACAGTACACACTACAACAAATAAGACACCATACGAACTTGTCTATGGAAAATTATGTAACCTACCTTCAAACTTATCAGAAATTGAGAAAAAAGATTACAACCAGTCTTCAGAAGAAAAAACCTACAACAGAGGAGATCTTATACTTTTGAGGAATGAAGTAGGATCAAAATTAGATGGTATTTACCTTGGACCATACAAAGTTATTGAAGACATGGGAACAAATGTAGACATTCAAATTGGAGACAAGATAGACAGAGTACACAAATCAAGAGTAAAACACTTTTATACTTTTAAAAATATATATAATTCTTAAATTCTCTAAATACATAGCAATAAATTGATAAACACACGTTGAATATAGGACGTGCGGTGGATATGAATAATTGTTATTAGTATATTACTAATTACTAGATTACTAGATTAATAATAATAAGATAAAATAGTACGTTTGCAAACTTCTATTTTATATATATATTTTTATTTTTCATATTTTGATATAGTACTAATGATACAACATACAAAGAAGGTTTATTTAGATTACTTATATAACATAACATTTAAAAATTTAATGTATAGCATATCAAATTTTTAAATTCAAATAGATAGGGCGTGTGGTGGATACCAACCTACGTTTGTAAACATCCCGTCGCGAAGCGACTAAAGAAGGCGTCAGCATAATCGAGTCTACTGCGAGACAACGATTATGCTGACCCTATCAAAAAGTGTCACGGAGCCACTGCAGCGACCCAGCCTTAGCCTAGGTTTAATGAAAAATAAAATTCATTCGTAACCATACCCCCGTGTGATGTACATCAAAATATCACTTGCGTCCCACTTATAACTATCGTGTAAGATCTCTTAACACCCGAAAAAAGCCATAAGCCCGAAAAATACCACAAGACTATAAGCCTCAAAAAGGGCCCCAAGCCCGAAAAGGGACCCCAAGCGTGAAAGAGAACCCCAAGTCCGAAAAAGAACCCCAAACCCGAAAAAGGACCCCAAGCCCGAAAAAGGACCATAAGCCTGAAAACGGACCATAAGCCTGAAACGGCCACAAGCCCGACAAAGGACCCCAGTTCGAAAAACGACCCCAAGCCC
The DNA here is from genome assembly GCF_030247195.1 of Topomyia yanbarensis. Lineage (NCBI taxonomy): Eukaryota > Metazoa > Arthropoda > Insecta > Diptera > Culicidae > Topomyia > Topomyia yanbarensis. The sequence goes on from NC_080671.1 coordinate 250,712,631, forward strand.
GAAAAAATGACCCCGAATCCGAAAAATAACCCCATGCCCGAAAAAGGACGCCAATCCCGAAAAAGGACCCTAAGCCCTAAAAGGGACCCCAAGCCCAAAAGATAACCCCAAGCCCGAAAAAGAACCACAACCCCGAAAAAGGATCCAAGCTCGAAAAAGAACCATAAGCCCGAAAAATACGCCAAGCCCGAAAAAGTACCACAAGCCCGAAAAAGGAGCCCAAGCCGGAAAAAAAACGACAAGCCCGAAAAAAATACCAAAAATACTCTAAGTTCGAAAAAGGACCCCAAGCCCGAAAAAGGACCCCAAATCCGAAAAAGGACCCGAAGCCCGAAAAAAGATCCCAAGCCCGAAAAAGAACCCCAAGCCCGAAAAAGCTCCCCAAGCTCGAAAAAGGACCCCAAGCCAGAAAAAAGGCCCCCAACCCGAAAAAGTACCTCAAGCCCGAAAAAAACCCAAGACCGAAAAACGACCATAAGTCCGAAAAAGGTCCCCAAGCCAAAAAAATGACTCCAAGCCCGAAAAGAAACCAAAGCCCAAAAAAGAACCCCAAACCCGAAAAATGACCCCAAGCCTGAAAAAGAACCCCTAGCCCGAAAAAGGACCCCAAGTTCGAAAAAGGACCCCAAGCCCGAAAAAGTACTTCAAGCCCAAAAAAGACCCCAAGCCAGAAAAAGGACCCCAAGCCCGAAAAAGCAACTCAAGGCCGAAAAAGAACCCCAAGCCCGAAAAAGGACCCCAAGCCCGAAAAAGGACCCCAAGCACGAAAAAGAACCATAATCCCGAAAGAGTACGAAAAGTCCAAAAAAGGACCCCTTCCGAAAAAGACCGCAAGCCCGAAGAAGGACCCCAAACCCGAAAAAGGACCCCAAGCCCGAAAAAGACCACAAGCCCGAAAAAGGGCCCCAAACCCGAAAAAGGACCGTAAGGCTGGAAAAGACCACAAGCTCGAAAAAAAACTCCAAGCCCTTAAAAGAACCCCAATCACGGGAAAGACCACAAGCCCGAAAAAGGACCCCAAGCGCGAAAAAGGACCCTAAGGCTGAAAAAGACCACAAGCTCGAAAAAGGATCCCAAGCCCGAAAAAGATCCCCAAGACCGGGCAAGACCACAAGCCCAAAAAAAGGACCCAAAGCCCGAAAAAAGAACCGTAAGCTCGAAAAAATACCACAAGACCTGAAGGTCTGCAAAAGGAATCCAAGCCCGAAAAGGACCCCACGCCCGAAAAAGGACCCCAAGCCCGAAAAAGTACCTCAAGCTCGAAAAAGGACCCCAAGCCCGAAAAAGAACCCCAAGCCCGATAAAGGACCGTAAGCTCGAAAAAGGACCGTAAGCCCGAAAAAGGACCGCAAGCCCGAAAAAGAACCTCAAGCCACAAAAAGGACCATAAGCCCGAAAAAGGACCACAGGCCCGTAAAAGCTCCCCAAGCCCGAAAAAGGACCCCAAGCCCGAAAATGGACCCCAAACCCGAAAAAGTACTTCAAACCCGAAAAAGGACCCCCAGCCCGAAAAGGGTCCCAAGCCCGAAAAAGTACCTCAAGGCCGAAAAAGGACCCCAAGCCCGAAAAAGCTCCCCAAGCCCGAAAAAGGACTCCAAGCCCGAAAAATGGACCCCAAGCCCGAAAAACGACCCCAAGCCCGAAAAAGTACCTCAAGCACAAAAAAGGACCCCAAGCCAGAAAAAGGACCCCAAGCCAGAAAAAGGACCCCAAGCCCGAAAAAGAACCCTAAGCCCGAAAAAGGAACCCAAGCCTGAAAAATACCCTTAGCCCGAAAAAGGACCACAATCCCGAAAAAGGACCACAAGCTTACAATCCTGAAAAAGGACCCCAAGCCAGAAAAAGGACCTCAAGCCCGAAAATGGACCCAAAGCCCCAAAAAGCCCGAAAAAGAACCATAATCCCGAAAGAGTACGAAAAGTCCAAAAAAGGACCCCTCCCGAAAAAGACCGCAAGCCCGAAGAAGGACCCCAAACCCGAAAAAGGACCCCAAGCCCGAAAAAGACCACAAGCCCGAAAAAGGGCCCCAAACCCGAAAAAGGACCGTAAGGCTGGAAAAGACCACAAGCTCGAAAAACAACTCCAAGCCCTTAAAAGAATCCCAATCACGGGAAAGACCACAAGCCCGAAAAAGGACCCGAAGCGCGAAAAAGGACCCCAAGCCAGAAAAAAGAACCTTAAGCCCGAAAAAATAACACAAGAATATAGGTCTGAAAAAGGACTCCAAGCACGAAAAGGACCCCAAGCCCGAAAAAAGACCTCAAGCCCGAAAAAGGACACCAAGCCCGAAAAAGGACCCCAAGCCCGAGAAAGGACCCCAAGCCCGAAAAAGGACCCCAAACCCGAAAAAGGACCCCAAGCCCGAAAAATACCACAAGCCCGAAAAAGGGCCCCAAACCCGAAAAAGGACCCTAAGGCTGAAAAAGACCATAAGCTCGAAAAAGGATCCCAAGCCCGAAAAAGATACCCAAGCCCGGGCAAGACCACAAGCCCAAAAAAGGACACAAAGCCCGAAAAAAGAACGGTAAGCTCGAAAAAATACCACAAGACTATAGGTCTGAAATAGGACTCCAAGCCCGAAAAGGACCCCACGCCCGAAAAAGGACCCCAAGCCCGAAAAAGTACCTCAAGCTCGAAAAAGGACCCCAAGCCCGAAAAAGAACCCCAAGCCCGAAAAAGAACCGTTAGCCCGAAAAAGGACCGTAAGCCCGAAAAAGGACCGTAAGCCCGAAAAAGAACCTCAAGCCACAAAACGGACCGTAAGCCCGAAAAAGGACCACAGGCCCGTAAAAGCTCCCCAAGCCCGAAAAAGGACCCCAAGCCCGAAAATGGACCCCAAGCCCGAAAATGGACCCCAAACCCGAAAAAGTACTTCAAACCCGAAAAAGGACCCCCAGCCCGAAAAGGGTCCCAAGCCCGAAAAAGTACCTCAAGGCCGAAAAAGGACCCCAAGCCCGAAAAAGCTCCCCAAGCCCGAAAAAGGACTCCAAGCCCGAAAAATGGACCTCAAGCCAGAAAAACGACCCCAAGCCCGAAAAAGTACCTCAAGCACAAAAAAGGACCCCAAGCCAGAAAAAGGACCCCAAGCCCGAAAAAGAACCCCAAGCCCGAAAAAGGAACCCAAGCCTGAAAAATACCCTTAGCCCGAAAAAGGACCACAATCCCGAAAAAGGACCACAAGCTTACAATCCTGAAAAAGGAATCCAAGCCAGAAAAAGGACCTCAAGCCCAAAAATGGACCCAAAGCCCCAAAAAGCCCGAAAAAGAACCACAATTCCGAAAGAGTGCGAAAAGTCCAAAAAAGGACCCCTCCCGAAAAAGACCGCAAGCCCGAAGAAGGACCCCAAACCCGAAAAAGGACCCCAAGCCCGAAAAAGACCACAAGCCCGAAAAAGGGCCCCAAACCCGAAAAAGGACCGTAAGGCTGGAAAAGACCACAAGCTCCAAAAAAACTCCAAGTCCTTAAAAGAACCCCAATCACGGGAAAGACCACAAGCCCGAAAAAGGACCCCAAGCGCGAAAAAGGACCCCAAGCCAGAAAAAAGAACCATAAGCCCGAAAAAATAACTCAAGAATATAGGTCTGAAAAAGGACTCCAAGCACGAAAAGGACCCCAAGCCCGAAAAAGGACCTCAAGCCCGAAAAAGGACACCAAGACCGAAAAAGGACCCCAAGCCCGAGAAAGGACCCCAAGCCCGAAAAAGGACCCCAAACCCGAAAAAGGACCCCAAGCCCGAAAAATACCACAAGCCCGAAAAAGGGCCCCAAACCCGAAAAAGGACCTTAAGGCTGAAAAAGACCATAAGCTCGAAAAAGGATCCCAAGCCCGAAAAAGATCCCCAAGCCCGGGCAAGACCACAAGCCCAAAAAAGGACCCAAAGCCCGAAAAAAGAACCGTAAGCTCGAAAAAATACCACAAGACTATAGGTCTGAAAAAGGACTCCAAGCCCGAAAAGGACCCCACGCCCGAAAAAGGACCCCAAGCCCGAAAAAGTACCTCAAGCTCGAAAAAGGACTCCAAGCCCGAAAAAGAACCCCAAGCCCGAAAAAGGACCGTAAGCCCGAAAAAGGACCGTAAGCCCGAAAAAGGACCGTAAGCCCGAAAAAGAACCTCAAGCCACAAAAAGGACCGCAAGCCCGAAAAAGGAAGAAAGAAGGCGTCAGCATAATCGAGTCTACTGCGAGACAACGATTATGCTGACCCTATCAAAAAGTGTCACGGAGCCACTGCAGCGACCCAGCCTTAGCCTAGGTTTAATGAAAAATAAAATTCATTCGTAACCATACCCCCGAGTGATGTACATCAAAATATCACTTGCGTCCCACTTATAACTATCGTGTAAGATCTCTTAACACCCGAAAAAAGCCATAAACCCGAAAAATACCACAAGACTATAAGCCTCAAAAAGGGCCCCAAGCCCGAAAAGGGACCCCAAGCGTGAAAGAGAACCCCAAGTCCGAAAAAGAACCCCAAACCCGAAAAAGGATCCCAAGCCCGAAAAAGGACCATAAGCCTGAAAACGGACCATAAGCCTGAAATGGCCACAAGCCCAACAAAAAACCTCAGTTCGAAAAACGACCCCAAGCCCGAAAAAAATGACCCCGAATCCGAAAAAGAACCCCATGCCCGAAAAAGGACGCCAATCCCGAAAAAGGACCCTAAGCCCTAAAAGGGACCCCAAGCCCAAAAGAGAACCCCAAGCACGAAAAAGAACCACAACCCCGAAAAAGGATCCAAGCTCGAAAAAGAACCATAAGCCCGAAAAATACGCCAAGCCCGAAAAAGGACCACAAGCCCGAAAAAGGAGCCCAAGCCGGAAAAAAACCGACAAGCCCGATAAAAATACCAAAAATACTCTAAGTTCGAAAAAGGACCCCAAGCCCGAAAAAGGACCCCAAATCCGAAAAAGGACCCGAAGCCCGAAAAAAGATCCCAAGCCCGAAAAAGAACCCCAAGCCCGAAAAAGCTCCCCAAGCTCGAAAAAGGACCCCAAGCCAGAAAAAAGGCCCCCAACCCGAAAAAGTACCTCAAGCCCGAAAAAAACCCAAGCCCGAAAAACGACCATAAGTCCGAAAAAGGTCCCCAAGCCAAAAAAATGACTCCAAGCCCGAAATGAAACCCAAGCCCAAAAAAGAACCCCAAACCCGAAAAATGACCCCAAGCCTGAAAAAGAACCCCTAGCCCGAAAAAGGACCCCAAGTTCGAAAAAGGACCCCAAGCCCGAAAAAGTACTTCAAGCCCGAAAAAGACCCCAAGCCAGAAAAAGGACCCCAAGCCCGAAAAAGCAACTCAAGGCCGAAAAAGAACCCCAAGCCCGAAAAAGGACCCCAAGCCCGAAAATGGACACCAAGCCCGAAAAAGAACCATAATCCCGAAAGAGTACGAAAAGTCCAAAAAAGGACCCCTTCCGAAAAAGACCGCAAGCCCGAAGAAGGACCCCAAACCCGAAAAAGAACCCCAAGCCCGAAAAAGACCACAAGCCCGAAAAAGGGCCCCAAACCCGAAAAAGGACCGTAAGGCTGGAAAAGACCACTAGCTCGAAAAACAACTCCAAGCCCTTAAAAGAACCCCAATCATGGGAAAGACCACAAGCCCGAAAAAGGACCCCAAGCGCGAAAAAGGACCCCAAGCCAGAAAAAAGAACCATAAGCCCGAAAAAATAACACAAGAATATAGGTCTGAAAAAGAACTCCAAGCACGAAAAGGACCCCAAGCCCGAAAAAGGACCTCAAGCCCGAAAAAGGACACCAAGCCCGAAAAAGGACACCAAGCCCGAGAAAGGACCCCAAGCCCGAAAAAGGACCCGAAACCCGAAAAAGGACCCCAAGCCCGAAAAATACCACAAGCCCGAAAAAGGGCCCCAAACCTGAAAAAGGACCCTAAGGCTGAAAAAGACCACAAGCTCGAAAAAGGATCCCAAGCCCGAAAAAGATCCCCAAGCCCGGGCAAGACCACAAGCCCAAAAAAGGACCCAAAGCCCGAAAAAAGAACCGCAAGCTCGAAAAAATACCACAAGACCTGAAGGTCTGAAAAAACACTCCAAGCCCGAAAAGGACCCCACGCCCGAAAAAGGACCCCAAGCCCGAAAAAGTACCTCAAGCTCGAAAAAGGACCCCAAGCCCGAAAAAGAACCCCAAGCCCGAAAAAGGACCGTAAGCCCGAAAAAGGACCGTAAGCCCGAAAAAGAACCTCAAGCCACAAAAAGGACCGTAAGCCCGAAAAAGGACCACAGGCCCGTAAAAGCTCCCCAAGCCCGAAAAAGGACTCCAAGCCCGAAAATGGACCCCAAGCCCGAAAATGGACCCCAAACCCGAAATAGTACTTCAAACCCGAAAAAGGACCCCCAGCCCGAAAAGGGTCCAAGCCCGAAAAAGTACCTCAAGGCCGAAAAAGGACCCCAAGCCCGAAAAAGCTCCCCAAGCCCGAAAAAGGACCCCAAGCCCGAAACAGGACCTCAAGCCCGAAAAAGGACACCAAGCCCGAAAAAGGACACCAAGCCCGAGAAAGGACCCCAAGCCCGAAAAAGGACCCCAAACCCGAAAAAGGACCCCAAGCCCGAAAAATACCACAAGCCCGAAAAAGGGCCCCAAACCCGAAAAAGGACCCTAAGGCTGAAAAAGACCACAAGCTCGAAAAAGGATCCCGAGCCCGAAAAAGATCCCCAAGCCCGGGCAAGACCACAAGCCCAAAAAAGGACCCAAAGCCCGAAAAAAGAACCGTAAGCTCGAAAAAATACCACAAGACCTGAAGGTCTGAAAAAGGACTCCAAGCCCGAAAAGGACCCCACGCCCGAAAAAGGACCCCAAGCCCGAAAAAGTACCTCAAGCTCGAAAAAGGACCCCAAGCCCGAAAAAGAACCCCAAGCCCGAAAAAGGACCGTAAGCCCGAAAAAGAACCGTAAGCCCGAAAAAGAACCTCAAGCCACAAAAAGGACCGTAAGCCCGAAAAAGGACCACAGGCCCGTAAAAGCTCCCCAAGCCCGAAAAAGGACTCCAAGCCCGAAAATGGACCCCAAGCCCAAAAATGGACCCCAAACCCGAAAAAGTACTTCAAATCCGAAAAAGGACCCCCAGCCCGAAAAGGGTCCCAAGCCCGAAAAAGTACCTCAAGGCCGAAAAAGGACCCCAAGCCCGAAAAAGCTCCCCAAGCCCGAAAAAGGACTCCAAGCCCGAAAAATGGACCCCAAGCCCGAAAAACGACCCCAAGCCCGAAAAAGTACCTCAAGCACAAAAATGGACCCCAAGCCAGAAAAAGGACCCCAAGCCAGAAAAAGGAACCCAAGCCCGAAAAAGAACCCCAAGCCCGAAAAAGGAACACAAGCCTGAAAAATACCCTTAGCCCGAAAAAGGACCACAATCCCGAAAAAGGACCACAAGCTTACAATCCTGAAAAAGGACCCCAAGCCAGAAAAAGGACCTCAAGCCCGAAAATGGACCCCAAGCCCCAAAAAGCCCGAAAAAGAACCATAATCCTGAAAGAGTACGAAAAGTCCAAAAAAGGACCCCTCCCGAAAAAGACCGCAAGCCCGAAGAAGGACCCCAAACCCGAAAAAGGACCCCAAGCCCGAAAAAGACCACAAGCCCGAAAAAGGGCCCCAAACCCGAAAAAGGACCGTAAGGCTGGAAAAGACCACAAGCTCGAAAAACATATCCAAGCCCTTAAAAGAACCCCAATCACGGGAAAGGCCACAAGCCCGAAAAAGGACCCCAAGCGCGAAAAAGGACCCCAAGCCAGAAAAAAGAACCTTAAGCTCGAAAAAATAACACCATAATATAGGTCTGAAAAAGGACTCCAAGCACGAAAAGGACCCCAAGCCCGAAAAAGGACCTCAAGCCCGAAAAAGGACACCAAGCCCGAAAAAGGACCCCAAGCCCGAGAAAGGACACCAAGCCCGAAAATGGACCCCAAACCCGAAAAAGGACCCCAAGCCCGAAAAATACCACAAGCCCGAAAAAGGGCCCCAAACCCGAAAAAGGACCCTAAGGCTGAAAAAACCATAAGCTCGAAAAAGGATCCCAAGCCCGAAAAAGATCCCCAAGCCCGGGCAAGACCACAAGCCCAAAAAAGGACCCAAAGCCCGAAAAAAGAACCGTTAGCTCGAAAAATACCACAAGACAACAGGTCTGAAAAAGGACTCCAAGCCCGAAAAGGACCCCACGCCCGAAAAAGGACCCCAAGCCCGAAAAAGTACCTCAAGCTCGAAAAAGGACCCCAAGCCCGAAAAAGAACCCCAAGCCCGAAAAAGGACCGTAAGCCCGAAAAAGGACCGTAAGCCCGAAAAAGGACCGTAAGCCCGAAAAAGAACCTCAAGCCACAAAAAGGACCGTAAGCCCGAAAAAGGACCGTAAGCCCGAAAAAGGACCACAGGCCCGTAAAAGCTCCCCAAGCCCGAAAAAGGACTCCAAGCCCGAAAATGGACCCCAAACCCGAAAATGGACCCCAAACCCGAAAAAGTACTTCAAACCCGAAAAAGGACCCCCAGCCCGAAAAGGGTCCCAAGCCCGAAAAAGTACCTCAAGGCCGAAAAAGGACCCCAAGCCCGAAAAAGCTCCCCTAGCCCGAAAAAGGACTCCAAGCCCGAAAAATGGACCCCAAGCCCGAAAAACGACCCCAAGCCCGAAAAAGTACCTCAAGCACAAAAAAGGACCCCAAGCCAGAAAAAGGACCCCAAGCCAGAAAAAGGACCCCAAGCCCGAAAAAGAACCCCACGCCCGAAAAAGGAACCCAAGCCTGAAAAATACCCTTAGCCCGAAAAAGTACCACAATCCCGAAAAAGGACCACAAGCTTACAATCCTGAAAAAGGACCCCAAGCCAGAAAAAGGACCTCAAGCCCGAAAATGGACCCAAAGCCCCAAAAAGCCCGAAAAAGAACCATAATCCCGAAAGAGTACGAAAAGTCCAAAAAAGGACCCCTCCCGAAAAAGACCGCAAGCCCGAAGAAGGACCCCAAACCCGAAAAAAGACCCTAAGGCTGAAAAAACCATAAGCTCGAAAAAGGATCCCAAGCCCGAAAAAGATCCCCAAGCCCGGGCAAGACCACAAGCCCAAAAAAGGACCCAAAGCCCGAAAAAAGAACCGTTAGCTCGAAAAATACCACAAGACAACAGGTCTGAAAAAGGACTCCAAGCCCGAAAAGGACCCCACGCCCGAAAAAGGACCCCAAGCCCGAAAAAGTACCTCAAGCTCGAAAAAGGACCCCAAGCCCGAAAAAGAACCCCAAGCCCGAAAAAGGACCGTAAGCCCGAAAAAGGACCGTAAGCCCGAAAAAGGACCGTAAGCCCGAAAAAGAACCTCAAGCCACAAAAAGGACCGTAAGCCCGAAAAAGGACCGTAAGCCCGAAAAAGGACCACAGGCCCGTAAAAGCTCCCCAAGCCCGAAAAAGGACTCCAAGCCCGAAAATGGACCCCAAACCCGAAAATGGACCCCAAACCCGAAAAAGTACTTCAAACCCGAAAAAGGACCCCCAGCCCGAAAAGGGTCCCAAGCCCGAAAAAGTACCTCAAGGCCGAAAAAGGACCCCAAGCCCGAAAAAGCTCCCCTAGCCCGAAAAAGGACTCCAAGCCCGAAAAATGGACCCCAAGCCCGAAAAACGACCCCAAGCCCGAAAAAGTACCTCAAGCACAAAAAAGGACCCCAAGCCAGAAAAAGGACCCCAAGCCAGAAAAAGGACCCCAAGCCCGAAAAAGAACCCCACGCCCGAAAAAGGAACCCAAGCCTGAAAAATACCCTTAGCCCGAAAAAGTACCACAATCCCGAAAAAGGACCACAAGCTTACAATCCTGAAAAAGGACCCCAAGCCAGAAAAAGGACCTCAAGCCCGAAAATGGACCCAAAGCCCCAAAAAGCCCGAAAAAGAACCATAATCCCGAAAGAGTACGAAAAGTCCAAAAAAGGACCCCTCCCGAAAAAGACCGCAAGCCCGAAGAAGGACCCCAAACCCGAAAAAGGACCCCAAGCCCGAAAGAGACCACAAGCCCGAAAAAGGGCCCCAAACCCGAAAAAGGACCGTAAGGCTGGAAAATACCACAAGCTCGAAAAACAACTCCAACCCCTTAAAAGAACCCCAATCACGGGAAAGACCACAAGCCCGAAAAAGGACCCCAAGCGCGAAAAAGGACCCCAAGCCAGAAAAAAGAACCTTAAGCCCGAAAAAATAACACAAGAATATAGGTCTGAAAAAGGACTCCAAGCACGAAAAGGACCCCAAGCCCGAAAAAGGACCTCAAGCCCGAAAAAGGACACCAAGCCCGAAAAAGGACCCCAAGCCCGAGAAAGGACCCCAAGCCCGAAAAAGGACCCCAAACCCGAAAAAGGACCCTAAGACTGAAAAAGACCATAAGCTCGAAAAAGGATCCCAAGCCCGAAAAAGATCCCCAAGCCCGGGCAAGACCACAAGCCCAAAAAAGGACCCAAAGCCCGAAAAAAGAACCGTAAGCTCGAAAAAATACCACAAGACTATAGGTCTGAAAAAGGACTCCAAGCCCGAAAAGGACCTCACGCCCGAAAAAGGACCCCAAGCCCGAAAAAGTACCTCAAGCCCGAAAAAGGACCGTAAGCCCGAAAAAGAACCGTAAGTCCGAAAAAGAACCTCAAGCCACAAAAAGGACCGTAAGCCCGAAAAAGGACCACAGGCCCGTAAAAGCTCCCCAAGCCCGAAAAAGGGCTCCAAGCCCGAAAATGGACCCCAAGCCCGAAAATGGACCCCAAACCCGAAAAAGTACTTCAAACCCGAAAAAGGACCCCCAGCCCGAAAAGGGTCCCAAGCCCGAAAAAGTACCTCAAGGCCGAAAAAGGACCCCAAGCCCGAAAAAGCTCCCCAAGCCCGAAAAAGGACTCCAAGCCCGAAAAATGGACCCGAAGCCCGAAAAAGAACCCCAAGCCCGAAAAAGGAACCCAAGCCTGAAAAATACTCTTAGCCCGAAAAAGGACCACAATCCCGAAAAAGGACCACAAGCTTACAATCCTGAAAAGGGACCCCAAGCCAGAAAAAGGACCTCAAGCCCGAAAATGGACCCAAAGCTCCAAAAAGGACCACAATCCCAAAAATACACCTGAGGCCCGAGAAATGACCCCAGGCATAAAACACCCCAAGCCCGAAAAAGGACGACAAGCCCAAAGAAAGACCCCAAGCCCGAAAAGGACCACAAGCCAGAAAACGTTCCCAAGCCCGGAAAAGGACCCCAAGCCCAAAAAAGGACCCCAAGCCTCAAAAAGGCCCCAAACGTGAAAAAGACCCCCAGCCCGCAAAAAGCTCATGACCGAGAAAGTACCACACTCCCGAAAAGGGACCCCAAGCCCGAAAACGACCCCAAGCCCGAATAAGGACCCCACGCCAGAAAAAGGACCCCAAGCCCGAAATAGGAACCCAAGGCCAAAAAAGTACCCCAAGCCCGAAAAAGGACGACATGCCCGAAAAAATACCTAGAGCCCGAAAAAGGATCCCAAGTCCGAAAAAGGACCCCAAGCTCCAAAAAGGACCCCCAGCCCGAAAAAGACTACAAGCCCGAAAAAGGACCCCAAGCCCGAAAATGGACCGTCAGCCCGAAAAAGGATCCCAAGCCCGAAAAAGGACACCAAACCTGAAAAAGGACCCCAAACCCGAAATAGGACCCCAAACCCGAAAAAGGACCCCGAACCCGAAAAAAGACCCCAAGCCTGAAAAAGGAGCCAAAGCCCGAAAAAGGACTCCAAGCCCGAAAAAATACCCACAAGCCCAAAAAATACCACAAGACTGCAAGAACCCCAAGCCCGAAAAAAAGACTCCAAATCCGAAAAAGGACCGTAAGGCTGGAAAAGACCACAAGCCCGAAAAAGGACCCAAAGCCCGAAAATGGACCCCAAGCCCGAAAAAAAACCCCCAGCCCGAAAAAGTACCCCAAGCCCGAAAAAGGACCCCAAACCCAAAAAAGGACCCCAAGCGCGAAAAAGGACCATAAGCCTGAAAAGGCCACAAGCCCGTCAAAGGACCCCAAGCCTGAAAAAAGTCCCCAAGCCCGGGAAAGGCCACACGCCCGAAAAACGACCCCAAACCCGAAAAAGGACCCCAAGCCCGAAAACAGACCCACAAGCCCGAAAAAATACCACAAAACTGTAAGAACCCCAAGTTCGAAAAACGACCCCAAGCCCGAAAAATGACCCCAAATCCGAAAACGAACCCCAAGCCCGAAAAAAGACGCCAATCCTGAAAAAGAACCCCAACTCCGAAAAAGGACCCCAAGCTCGAAAAAGGACCCCAAACCCGAAAAAGGACCCCAAGCCCGAAAAAGGACCATAAGCCTGAAAAGGCCACAAGCCCGACAAAGGACCCCAAGCCTGAAAAAGGACCCCAAGCCCGGGAAAGACCACAAGCCCGAAAAACGACCCCAAGCCCGAAAAAAGACCCACAAGCCCGAGAAAGGATCCCAAGCCCGAAAAAGGACCACAAGCCCGAAAAATAGCACGAGACTATAGGCCTCAAAAAGGACCCAAAGCCCGAAATGTACCCCAAGCCCAACAATGACCCCAAGCCCGAAAAGGACCCAAAGCCCGAAAAAGAACCCAAGGCCCGAAAAAGGACCCTAAGCCCGAAAAAAGACCCACCAGCCCGAAAAAATACCACAAGACTGTAAGAACCCCAAGTTCGAAAAACGACCCCAAGCCCGAAAGATTGACTCCGAATCCGAAAAAGAAACCCAAGCCCGAAAAAGGACGCCAATCCCGAAAAAGGACCCCAAGCCCTAAAAGGGACCCCAAGCCCGAAAGAGAACCCCAAGCCCGAAAAAGAACCCCAACCCCGAAAAAGGACTCCAAGCTAAAAAAAGAACCATAAGCCCGAAAAATACGCCAAGCCCGAAAAAGGACCACAAGCCCGAAAAAGGAGCCCAAGCCGGAAAAAAACCGACGAGCCCGAAAAAATACCACAAGACTGTAAGAACTCTAAGTTCGAGAAAGGACCCTAAGCCCGAAAAAGGACCCCAAATCCGAAAAAGGACCCCAAGCCCGAAAAAAGATCACAAGCCCGAAAAAGGGCCCCAAACCCGAAAAAAGACCGTAAGGCTGGAAATGAGCACAAGCTCGAAAAACAACTCCAAGCCCTAAAAATAACCCCAATCACGGGAAAGACCACAAGCCCTAAAAAGGACCCCAAGCGCGACAAAGAACAACAAGCCAGAAAAAAGAACCATAAGCCCGAAAAAATAACACAAGAATATAGGTCTGAAAAAGGACTCCAAGCACGAAAAGGACCCCAAGCCCGAAAAAGGACCTCAAGCCCGAAAAAGGACACCAAGCCCGAAAAAGGACCCCAAGCCCAAGAAAGGACCCCAAGCCCGAAAAAGGACCCCAAACCCGAAAAAGGACCCCAAGCCCGAAAAATACCACAAGCCCGAAAAAGGGCCCCAAACTCGAAAAAGGACCCTAAGGCTGGAAAAGAACACAAGCTCGAAAAAGGATCCCGAGCCCGAAAAAGAACCCCAAGCCCGGGCAAGACCACAAGCCCAAAAAAGGACCCAAAGCCTGAAAAAAGAACCGTAAGCTCGAAAAAATACCACAAGACTATAGGTCTGAAAAAGGACTCCAAGCCCGAAAAGGACCCTAAGCCCGAAAAAGGACCCCAAGCCCGAAAAAGTACCTCAAGCTCGAAAAAGGACCCCAAGCCAGAAAAAGAACCCCAAGCCCGAAAAAGGACCGTAAGCCCGAAAAAGAACCTCAAGCCACAAAAAGGACCGTAAGCCCGAAAAAAGACCACAGGCCAGTAAAAGCTCCACAAGCCCGAAAAAGACTCAAAGCCCGAAAATGAACCCCAAGCCCGAAAATGGACCCCAAACCCGAAAAAGTACTTCAATCCCGAAAAAGGACCCCAAGCCCGAAAAGGATCCCAAGCCCGAAAAATACCTCAAGGCCGAAAAAGGACCCCAAGCCCGAAAAAGAACCCCAAGCCCGAAAAAGGTCCGCAAGGCCGAAAAAAGACCGTAATCCCGAAAAAGTAACGTAAGCCGGCAAAAGGACCTCAAGCCTGAAAAATAACCCCCTGCCCGAAAACCGAAAATGGACCCCAAGCCCGAAAAAGCTCCCCAGGCCCGAAAAAGGACTCCACGCCCGAAAATGGACCCCAAGCACGAAAAAGGACCCCAAGCACGAAAAAGTACCTCAAGCCCGAAAAAGGACCCCTAGCCAGAAAAAGGACCCCAAGCCCGAAAAAGAACCCCAAGTCCGAAAAAGGAACCCAAGCCTGAAAAATACCCTTAGCCTGACAAAGGACCACAATCCCGAAAAAGGACCACAAGCTTACAATCCTGAAAAAGGACCCCAAGCCAGAAAAAGGACCCCAAGCCCGAAAATGGACCCAAAGCCCCAAAAAGAACCACAATCCCAAAAATGCATCTGAGGCCCAAAAAATGACCCCAAGCATGAAAAACACCCCAAGCCCGAAAAAGGACGACAAGCCCACAGAAAGACCCCAAGCCCGAAAAGGACCCGAAGCCAGAAAAGGACCCCAAGCCCGATAATGGACCCCAAGCTCGAAAAGGATCCCAAGCCCGAAAAAGGCCCCAAATTTGAAAAAGACCCCAAGCCCGAAAAGAGCTCATGACCGAGAAAGTACCTCACGCCCGAAAAGGGACCCCAAGCCCGAAAACGACCCCAAGCCCAAATAAGGACCCCAAGCCAGAAAAAGGACCCCAAGTCCGAAAAAGGAACCCAAGGCCAAAAAAGGACCCCAATCCCGAAAAAGGACGACATGCCCGAAAAAGAACACCTCGCCCGAAAAAATACCACAAGCCCGAAAAGGGGCACCAAACCCCAAAAAGTACCCTAAGGCTGGAAAAGACCACAAGCTCGAAAAATGATCCCAAGGACGAAAAAGGACACCAAGCCCGGGAAAGACCACAAGCCCGAAAAAGGACCCCAAGCCTGAAAAAGAACCAAAAGCTCCAAACAATACCACAAGACTATAGGTCTGAAAAAGGACTCCCAGCCCGAAAAGGACCCCACGCCCGAAAAAGGACCACAAGCCCGAAAAAGTACCTCAAGCTCGAAAAAGGACCCCAAGCCCGAAAAAGAACCCCAAGCCTGTTAAAGGACCGCAAGCCCGTCAAATGACCGTAAGCCCGTAAAAGGACCTCAAGCCTGAAAAAGGATCCCCTGCCCGAAACAGACCGTAAGCCCGAAAAAGAACAACAAGTCCAAAAAAGCTCACCAAGCCCGAAAAAGTACTCCAAGCCCGAAAATGGACCCCAACCCCGAAAATGGACCCCACGCCCGAAAAAGGATCCCAAGCACGAAAAAGTACCTAAAGCCCGAAAATGGACCCCAAGCCTGAAAAAGAACCCCAAGCCCGAAAAAGGACGTCAAGCCCAAAAAAAGGACCGTAAGCCCGAAAATGGACCATAAGCCCGCAAAAGGACCTCAAGCCTGAAAAAGGACCCCTGCCCGAAAAGGACCGTGAGCCCGCCAAAGCACCCCAAGCCCGAAAAAGCTCCACAAGCCCGAAAAAGGAATCCAGGCCCGAAAATGGACCACAAGCCCGAAAAAGGACCCCAAGCCCGAAAAAGTACCTCAAGCCCGAAAAAGGTCCCAAAGCCAGAAAAAGGACCCCAAGCCCGAAAAAGAACCCCAAGCCCGTAAAAGGACCCCAAGCCCGACAAAGGACCCCAAGCCCGAAAAAAGACCGAAAGCCCAAAAAGACCACAAGTCCGAAAAAGACCACAAGCCCGAAAAAGGACCCCAAGCCTGAAAAAGAACCCCAAGCCCGAAAACGGACGACTAGCCCGAAAAAGGTCCGTAAGCCCGAAAAAGGACCGTAAGCCCGCAAAAGGACCTCAAGCCTGAAAAAGGACCCCTGCCCAAAAAAGGACCGTGAGCCCGCCAAAGCACACCAAGCCCGAGAAAGCCCGAAAAAGGAATCCAGGCCCGAAAATGGACCACAAGCCCGAAAAAGGACCCCAAGCCCGAAAAAGTACCTCAAGCCCGAAAAAGGACCCAAAGCCAGAAAAAGGACCCCAAGCTCGAAAAAGAACCCCAAGCCCGTAAAGGGACCCCAAGCCCGAGAAAGGACCCCAAGCCCGAAAAAGACCACA
This sequence comes from Topomyia yanbarensis, assembly GCF_030247195.1. NCBI lineage: Eukaryota > Metazoa > Arthropoda > Insecta > Diptera > Culicidae > Topomyia > Topomyia yanbarensis. The sequence continues at coordinate 250,728,689 of NC_080671.1, forward strand.
AGTCCGAAAAAGACCACAAGCCCGAAAAAGACCACAAGCCCGAAAAAGGACCCCAGGACCGAAAAGACCAGAAGCCCGAAAAGGACCTCAAAACTACAAGCCGGCAAAATGACCCCAAGTCCGAAAAAGTCCCCAAGCCCGCAAAAGGACCCCAAGCCCGAAAAAGGACCCCAAGCCCGAAAATGACCCCAAGCCCGAAAAAGGACCCCAAGCCCGAAAAAGACCCAAAGCCCGAAAAAGGACCCCAAGCCCGAAAAATACCCACAAGCCCAAAAAATACCACAAAACTGCAAGAACCCCAAGCCCGAAAAAAGACTCCAAATCCGAAAAAGGACCGTAAGGCTGGAAAAGACCACAAGCCCGAAAAAGGACCCAAAGCCCGAAAAAGGACCCCAAGCCCGAAAAAAACCCCAAGCCCGAAAAAGTACCCCAAGCCCGAAAAAAGACACCAAGCCCGAATATGGACCCCAAACCCGAAAAAGGACCCCAAGCCCGAAAAAGGACCATAAGCCTGAAAAGGCCACAAGCCCGAAAAAGGACCCCAAGCCCCAAAAATGACCTCAAGCCCTAAAAAAAGCCATGAGCCTGAAAAATACCACAAGACTATAAGCCTCAAAAAGGACCCCAATTCCGAAATGGACCGCAAGCCCGAAGAAATACCCACAAGCCCAAAATATCCTACAAGATTAAAAAATCCCCAAGTTCGCAAAAGTACCCCAAGCCCGAGAAAAGGACCCCTAATCTGCAAAAGGACCCCAATCCCGAAAAAGGACCCCAAGCTCGAAAAGGGTCCCCAAGCCCGAAAAAGAACCCAAAGCCCGAAAAAGGACCCCAAGCCCCATAAGGGACCCGAAGCCCGAAAAAGGACCCCAAGCCCGAAAAAGAACCATAAGCCCGAAAAAGACGCTAACCCAGAAAAAGGAGCCCAAGCCGGAAAATAAACCCACAAGCCCGAAAAAGTACCACAAGAAAACCCTATGTTCGAAAAAGTACCCCAAGCCCGAAAAAGGACCCCAAATCCGAAAATGGACCCCAAGCCCGAAAAAGGACCCCAAGCCTGAAAAAGTACCTCAAGTCCGAAAAAGGACCCCTAGACCGAAAAAGGACCACAAGCCCGAAAAAAGAACCCCAAGCCAGAAAAAGGACCCCAAGCCCGAAACGGACCCCAAGCCCGAAAAAGAACCCCAAGCCCGAAAAGGACCACAAATCCAGAAAAGGACCCCAAGCACGATAAAGGACTCGAAGCCCGAAAAAAGACCGCAAGCCCGAAAAAGACATCTAGCCCGAAAAAGACCACAAGCCCAAAAGACGACCACAAGCTCGAAAAAATACCACAAGACTGTAAAAACCCTAAGTTCGAATAAGGACCACAAGCCCGAAAAAGGACATTAAATCCAAAAAAGGACCCCAAGCCCGAAAAAGAACCCCAAGTACGAAAAAGGACCTCAAGCCCGAAAAAGGACCCTAAGCCCGAAAAAGTAACTCAAGCCCGAAAAAGGATCCCAAGCCCGAAAAAGGACCCCGAGTCCGAAAAAGGACCCCAAGCCCAAAAAAGGACCCCAAGCCTGAAAAAGAACCTCAAGCCCGAAAAAGGACACCAAGCCCGAAAAAGCACCCCAAGCCCGAAAAAGCACTCCAAGCCCGAAAAAGCTCCACAAGCCCGAAAAAAGAATCCAGGCCCGAAAATGGACCCCAAGCCCGAAAAAGGGCCCCAACCCCGAAAAAGTACCTCAAGCCCGAAAATGGTCCCAAAGCCAGAAAAAGGACCCCAAGCCTGAAAAAGAACCCCAAGCCCGAAAAAGGACGACAAGCCCGAAAAAGGACCGTAAGCCCGCAAAAGGACCTCAAGCCTGAAAAAGGACCCCTGCCCGAAAAAGAACCGTGAGCCCGCCAAAGCACCCCAAGCCCGAAAAAGCCCGAAAAAGGAATCCAGGCCCGAAAATGGACCACAAGCCCGAAAAAGGACCCCAAGCCCGAAAAAGTACCTCAAGCCCGAAAAAGGACCCAAAGCCAGAAAAAGGACCCCAAGCCCGAAAAAGAACCCCAAGCCCGTAAAGGGACCCCAAGTCCGAGAAAGGACCCCAAGCCCAAAAAGACCACAAGTCCGAAAAAGACCACAAGCCCGAAAAAGACCACAAGCCCGAAAAAGGACCCCAGGACCGAAAAGACCAGAAGCCCGAAAAGGACCTCAAAACTACAAGCCGGCAAAATGACCCCAAGTCCGAAAAAGTCCCCAAGCCCGCAAAAGGACCCCAAGCCCGAAAAAGGACCCCAAGCCCGAAAATGACCCCAAGCCCGAAAAAGGATCCCAAGCCCGAAAAAGGACCCAAAGCCCGAAAAAGACCCCAAGCCCGAAAAATACCCACAAGCCCAAAAAATACCACAAGACTGCAAGAACCCCAAGCCCGAAAAAAGACTCCAAATCCGAAAAAGGACCGTAAGGCTGGAAAAGACCACAAGCCCGAAAAAGGACCCAAAGCCCGAAAAAGGACCCCAAGCCCGAAAAAAACCCCAAGCCCGAAAAAGTACCCCAAGCCCGAAAAAGGGCACCAAGCCCGAAAATGGACCCCAAACCCGAAAAAGGACCCCAAGCCCGAAAAAGGACCATAAGCCTGAAAAGGCCACAAGCCCGAAAAAGGACCCCAAGCCCGAAAAATAACACCCAGCCCAGGAAAGACCACAAGCCCAAAAACAACCCCAGCCCGAAAAAGGACCCCAAGCCCCAAAAATGACCTCAAGCCCTAAAAAAAGCCATGAGCCTGAAAAATACCACAAGACTATAAGCCTCAAAAAGGACCCCAATTCCGAAATGGAACCCAAGCCCGAAGAAATACCCACAAGCCCAAAAAATCCTACAAGATTAAAAAATCCCCAAGTTCGCAAAAGGACCCCAAGCCCGAGAAAAGGACCCCAAATCTGCAAAAGGACCCCAATCCCGAAAAAGGACCCCAAGCTCGAAAAGGGTCCCCAAGCCCGAAAAAGAACCCAAAGCCCGAAAAAGGACCTCAAGCCCCATAAGGGACCCGAAGCCCGAAAAAGGACCCCAAGCCCGAAAAAGAACCATAAGCCCGAAAAAGACGCTAACCCACAAAAAGGAGCCCAAGCCGGAAAATAAACCCACAAGCCCGAAAAACTACCACAAGAAAACCCTATGTTCGAAAAAGTACCCCAAGCCCGAAAAAGGACCCCAAATCCGAAAATGGACCCCAAGCCCGAAAAAGGACCCCAAGCCTGAAAAAGTACCTCAAGCCCGAAAAAGGACCCCTAGACCGAAAAAGGACCACAAGCCCGAAAAAAGAACCCCAAGCCAGAAAAAGGACCCCAAGCCCGAAACGGACCCCAAGCCCGAAAAAGAACCCCAAGCCCGAAAAGGACCACAAATCCAGAAAAGGACCCCAAGCACGATAAAGGACTCCAAGCCCGAAAAAAGACCGCAAGCCCGAAAAAGACATCTAGCCCGAAAAAGACCACAAGCCCAAAAGACGACCACAAGCTCGAAAAAATAGCACAAGACTGTAAAACCCCTAAGTTCGAATAAGGACCGCAAGCCCGAAAAAGGACCTTAAATCCAAAAAAGGACCCCAAGCCCGAAAAAGAACCCCAAGTACGAAAAAGGACCTCCAGCCCGAAAAAGGACCCTAAGCCCGAAAAAGGAACTCAAGCCCGAAAAAGGATCCCAAGCCCGAAAAAGGACCCCGAGTCCGAAAAAGGACCCCAAGCCCAAAAAAGGACCCCAAGCCTGAAAAAGAACCTCAAGCCCGAAAAAGGACCCCAAGCCCGAAAAAGGACCCCAAGCCCGAAAAAGAACCATAAGCCCGAGAAAGGCTCCAAGCCCGAAAAAGGACCACATGCCCGAAAAAGTACCTCAAGCCCGAAAAAGGACCCCAAGCCTGAAAAAGCTCAACAAGCCCGAAAAAGACCACAAGCTAAGAACCACTCCCGAAAAAGACTGCAAACCCGAAAAAGGACCCCAAACCCTAATAAGGACTCCACGCCTGAAAAAGGACCCCAAGCCCGAGAAAAACCCCAAGCCCGTAAAAGGACATGCCCGAAAAAGTACCACAAGCTCGAAAAAGGGCCCCAAACTCGAAGAAGGACCATATGGCTGGAAAAGACCACAAGCCTCAAAAAGGACCCCAAGCCCTAAAAGAACCCCAAGCCCGAAAAGGTCCCCAAGCCCAAAAAAGGACCTAAGCCCAAAAAAGGACCCCAAGCCCGAAAAAGAACCCCAAGCCCGAAAAACGTACCCTAAACCCGAAAAAGGACCCCAAGCCCGAAAAAGGACCCCAAGCCCGAAAATGGACCCCAAGCCCGAAAAAGGACCCCAAGCCCGAAAAAGGACCCCAAGCCCGAAAAAGAACAGTAAGCCCGAAAAGGACCGTAAGCCCGAAAAAGGACCCCAAGCCCGATAAAAACCACAAGCCCGAAAAAGGGCCCCAAACCCGAAAAAGGACCGCAAGGCTGGAAAAGACCAATGCTCGAAAAAGCATCCCAAGCCCGAAAAAGAACCCCAAGCCCGGGAAAGAACACAAGCCTGAAAAAGGACCCCAAGCCCGAAAAGAACCCGAAGCCCGAAAAGGTCCCCAAGCCCGAGAAATGACGCCAAGCCCAAAAAAGCACCCCAAGCCAAAAAAGGACGCCAAGCCCGAAAAAGGACCGTAAGCCCGAAAAAGGACCGTAAGCCTGAAAAAGGACCGTAAGCCCGAAAAAGGACCTCAAGCCCGAAAAAGGATCCCAAGGTCGCAAAAGGACCTCAAGCCCGAAAAAGAACCCCAAGCCCGAAAAGGGAACCCAAGCCTGAAAAATACCCTTAGCCCGAAAAAGGACCACAATCCCGAAAAAGGACCACAAGCTTACAATCCTGAAAAAGGACCCCAAGCCAGAAAAAGGACCTCAAGCCCAAAAATGGACCCAAAGCTCCAAAAAGGACCACAATCCCAAAAATACACCTGAGGCCCGAGAAATGACCCCAAGCATAAAACACCTCAAGCCCGAAAAAGGACGACAAGCCCAAAGAAAGACCCCAAGCCCGAAAAGGACCACAAGCCAGAAAACGTCCCCAAGCCCGGAAAAGGACCCCAAGCCCAAAAAAGGACCCCAAGCCCGATAAAGGACCCCAAGCCCGATAAAGGACCCCAAGCCCGAAAAAGACCCCAAGCCTGAAAAAGGCCCCAAACGTGAAAAAGACCCCAAGCCCGAAAAAAGCTTATGACCGAGAAAGTACCACGCTCCCGAAAAGAAACCCCAAGCCCGAAAACGACCCCAAGCCCGAATAAGGACCCCAAACCCGAAAAAGGACCCCGAACCCGAAAAAGGACCCCACGCCTGAAAAAGGAGCCAAAGCCCGAAAAAGGACTCCAAGCCCGAAAAAATACCCACAAGCCCAAAAAATACCACAAGACTGCAAGAAACCCAAGTTCGAAAAAGGACCCCAAGCCCGAAAAAAAGACTCCAAATCCGAAAAAGGACCGTAAGGCTGGAAAAGACCACAAGCCCGAAAAAGGACCCAAAGCCCGAAAAAGGACCCCAAGCCCGAAAAAAACGCCAAGCCCGAAAAAGTACCCCAATCCCGAAAAAGGACACCAAACTTAAAAAAAGACCCCAAGCCCGAAAACACCCCAAGCCCGAAAAAGGACCATAAGCCTGAAAAGGCAACAAGCCCGTCAAAGGACCCCAAGCCTGAAAAAAGTCCCCAGGCCCGCGAAAGGCCACAAGCTCGAAAAACGACCCCAAACCCGAAAAAGGACCCCAAGCCCGAAAACAGACCCACAAGCCCGAAAAAATTCGACCCGAAACCCGAAAAAGGACCCCAACCCCGAAAAAGGACCATAAGCCTGAAAAGGCCACAAGCCCGACAAAGGACCCCAAGCCTGAAAAAGGACCCCAAGCCCGGGAAAGACCACAAGCCCGAAAAACGACCCCAAGCCCGAAAAAAGACCCACAAGCCCGAGAAAGGATCCCAAGCCCGAAAAAGGACCACAAGCCCGAAAAATAGCACAATACTAAAGGCCTCAAAAAGGACCCAAAGCCCGAAATGTACCCCAAGCGCAACAATGACCCCAAGCCCGAAAAGGACCCAAAGCCCGAAAAAGAACCCAAGGCCCGAAAAAGGACCCTAAGCCCGAAAAAAGACCCACAAGCCCGAAAAAATACCACAAGACTGTAAGAACCCCAAGTTCGAAAAACGACCCCAAGCCCGAAAGATTGACCCCGAATCCGAAAAAGAACCCCAAGCCCGAAAAAGGACGCCAATCCCGAAAAAGGACCCCAAGCCCTAAAAGGGACCCCAAGTCCGAAAGAGAACCCCAAGCCCGAAAAAGAACCCCAACCCCGAAAAAGGACTCCAAGCTCAAAAAAGAACCATAAGCCCGAAAAATACGCCAAGCCCGAAAAAGGACCACAAGCCCGAAAAAGGAGCCCCAGCCGGAAAAAAAACCGACAAGCCCGAAAAAATACCACAAGACTGTAAGAACTCTAAGTTCAAGAAAGGACCCTAAGCCCGAAAAAGGACCCCAAATCCGAAAAAGGACCCCAAGCCCGAAAAAAGATCACAAGCCCGAAAAAGGGCCCCAAACCCGAAAAAGGACCGTAAGGCTGGAAAAGACCACAAGCTCGAAAAACAACTCCAAGCCCTAAAAATAACCCCAATCATGGGAAAGACCACAAGCCCCAAAAAGGACTCCGAGCGCGACAAAGGACAACAAGCCAGAAAAAAGAACCATAAGCACGAAAAAATAACACAACACCATAGGTCTGAAAAAGGACTCCAAGCACGAAAAGGACCCCAAGCCCGAAAAAGGACCTCAAGCCCGAAAAAGGACACCAAGCCCGAAAAAGGACCCCAAGCCCGAGAAAGGACCCCAAGCCCGAAAAAGGACCCCAAACCCGAAAAAGGACCCCAAGCCTTAAACAACCACAAGCCCGAAAAAGGGCCCCAAACTCGAAAAAGGACCCTAAGGCTGGAAAAGAACACAAGCTCGAAAAAGAATCCCGAGCCCGAAAAAGAACCCCAAGCCCGGGCAAGACCACAATCCCAAAAAAGGACTCAAAGCATGAAAAAAGAACCGTAAGCTCGAAAAAATACCACAAGACTATAGGTTTGAAAAAGGACTCCAAGCCCGAAAAGGACCCCAACCCCGAAAAAGGACCCCAAGCCCGAAAAAGTACCTCAAGCTCGAAAAAGGACCCCAAGCCCGAAAAAGAACCCCAAGCCCGAAAAAGGACCGTAAGCCCGAAAAAGAACCTCAAGCCACAAAAAGGACCGTAAGCCCGAAAAAGAACCTCAAGCCACAAAAAGGACCGTAAGCCCGAAAAAGGACCACAGGCCAGTAAAAGCTCCACAAGCCCGAAAAAGGACTCAAAGCCCGAAAATGAACCCCAAGCCCGAAAATGGACCCCAAACCCGTAAAAGTACTTCAATCCCGAAAAAGGACCCCAAGCCCGAAAAGGATCCCAAGCCCGAAAAATACCTTAAGGCCGAAAAAGTACCCAAAGCCCGAAAAAGAACCCCAAGCCAGAAAAAGGTCCGTAAGGCCGAAAAAGGACCGTAATCCCGAAAAAGGAACGTAAGCCCGCAAAAGGACCTCAAGCCTGAAAAATATTCCCCTGCCCGAAAACTACTATAAGCCCAAAAATGGACCCCAAGCCCGAAAAAGCTCCCCAGGCCCGAAAAAGGACTCCACGCCCGAAAATGGACCCCAAGCCCGAAAAAGGACCCCAAGCACGAAAAAGTACCTCAAGCCCGAAAAAGGACCCCTAGCCAGAAAAAGGACCCCAAGCCCGAAAAAGAACCCCAAGTCCGAAAAAGGAACCCAAGCCTGAAAAATACCCTTAGCCCGAAAAAGGACCACAATCCCGAAAAAGGACCACAAGCTTACAATCCTGAAAAAGGACCCCAAGCCAGAAAAAGGACCCCAAGCCCGAAAATGGACCCAAAGCCCCAAAAAGAACCACAATCCCAAAAATGCACCTGAGGCCCAAAAAATGACCCCAAGCATGAAAAACACCCCAAGCCCGAAAAAGGACGACAAGCCCAAAGAAAGACCCCAAGCCCGAAAAGGACCCGAAGCCAGAAAAGGACCCTCAGCCTGGAAAACGACTCAAAGCCTAAAAAAGGACCCCAAGCGCGATAATGGACCCCAAGCTCGAAAAGGATCCCAAGGCCGAAAAAGGCCCCAAATTTGAAAAAGACCCCAAGCCCGAAAAGAGCTCATGACCGAGAAAGTACCTCACGCCCGAAAAGGGACCCCAAGCCCGAAAACGACCCCAAGCCCGAATAAGGACCCCAAGCCAGAAAAAGGACCCCAAGTCCGAAAAAAGAACCCAAGGCCAAAAAAGGACCCCAATCCCGAAAAAGGACGACATGCCCGAAAAAGAACACCTCGCCCGAAAAAATACCTCGAGACCGAAAAAGGATCCCAAGCCCGAAAAAGGACCCCAAGTTCGAAAAAGGACCCCAAGCCCGAAAAAGACTACAAGCCCGAAAAAGACTACAAGCCCGAAAAAGTACCCCAAGCCCGAAAAAGGACCGCAAACCCGAAAATGGACCGTAAGCCCGAAAAAGGAACCCAAGCCCGAAAAAGGACCCCAAACCCGAAAAAGGACCCCAAACCCGAAAAAGGACCCCAAGCCTGAAAAAGACCACAAGCCCGAAAAGGGGCACCAAACCCCAAAAAGTACCCTAAGGCTGGAAAAGACCACAAGCTCGAAAAAGGATCCCAAGGACGAAAAAGGAACCCAAGCCCAAAAAGGACACAAGCTCGCAAAAAGCCCCAAGCCCGAAAAAGAAACCGAAGCCCGAAAAAGGACTCCAAAGCCGAAAAAGGACCGCAAGCCCGAAAAAGGATTGTAAGCCCGAAAAAGGACCGTAAGCCCGGAAAAGGACATCAACTCCGAAAAAGGACCACAAGCCTAAAAACGACCCAAGCCCGAAAAAGGACCATAAGTCCGAAAAAGGACCCCAAACTGGAAAAAGGACCTCAAGCCCGAAAAAGCACCCCAAGCCGGAAAAAGGACGCCAAGCCAGAAAAAGGACCCCAAGCCAGAAAAAGGACCCCAAGCCCCAAAAAGAACCATAAGCCCGAAAAAGAACCCAAGCCCGAAAAAGGACCCCAAACCCGAAAAACGACCCAATGCCCGAAAAAGTACCTCAAGCCCGAAAAGGACCCAAGCCTAAAAAAGCTCCCCAAAGCGCGAAAGAGGACGACAATCCCAAAGAAGGACCCCAAGCCCGAAAAAGGACCCCAAGCCCGAAAAAGGACCGTAAGCCCAAAAAGGGACCGTAAGCCCGAAAAAGGACCATAAGCCTGAAAAAAACCGTAAGCCCGAATAAAGACCTCAAGCCCGAAAAAGGATCCCAAGCCCGAAAAAGGACCTTACGTCCGAAAAAGGACCCCAAGTTCGAAAAAAAACCCAAGCCCGAAAAACGACCCGATGCCCGAAAAAGTACCTCAAGCCCGAAAAAGGACCCAAGCCTAAAAAAGCTCCCCAAGCGCGAAAGAGGACGACAAGCCCAATGAAGGACCCTTCCAGAAAAAGACCCCAAGCCCGAAAAAGGACCCCAAGCCCGAAAAAGGACCGTAAGCCCGAAATGGGACCGCAAGCCCGAAAAAGGACCATAAGCCTGAAAAAGGACCGTAAGCCCAAAAAAGGACCTCAAGCCCGAAAAAGGACCCCAAGCCCGAAAAAGCTCCTCAAACCCGAAAAAGGAATCCAAGCCCGAAAAAGGACATCAAGCACGAGAAAGGACTTCAGTCCCGAAAAAAACCCAAGCCCGAAAAAGGACCCCAAGCCCGAAAAAGAACCATAAGCCCGAAAAAGAACCCAAGCCCGAAAAAAGACCCCAGTCCCGAAAAAGGACCGTAAGCGCGAAAAAGGTCTTCAAGCATCAAAAAGGACCCCAAGCCCGATAATTGACGACAAGCCCAAAAAAGGACCTCAAACCCGAACAAGACCACAAGCAAAAGGACCCCAAGCCCGAAAATGTCTCCAAGCCCCGAAAAGGACTCCAAGCCCGACAAAATGCTCCAAGCTCGGAAAACGACCCCAAGCCAGAAAAAGGACACAAGCTCGCAAAAAGCCCCAAGCCCGAAAAAGAACCCGAAGCCCGAAAAGGACCCCAAAGCCGAAAAAGGACTTCAAGCCTGAAAAAGCTCCCCAAGCCCGAAAAAGGACGACAAGCTCAAAAAAGGACCCCTCGCGAAAAAGACCGCAAGCCCGATAAAGGACCCGAACCCGAAAAAGGACCACAGTTCCGAAAAAGACCACAAACCCGAAAAAGGACCGTAAGGAAGGAAAAGACCACAAGCTCGAAAAAGAACCGCAAGCCCGAGAAATACCACAAGCCCGAAAAAGGACCCCAAGCCCGAAAAAAGACCCCAAGCCGGAAAAAGGACCTCAATCCCGAAGAAGGACCTCAAGCCCGAAAAAGGACCCTAAGACAGAAAAAGGAACCAAAGCCCGAAAAAGGACCTTAAGCCTGAAAAAGGACCGAAAGCCCGAAAAAGGACCTCATGTCCGAAAAAAGATCCCAAGCCCAAAAAAGGACCATAAGCCCGAAAAGGGACCCCAAAGCCTGATAAAGAACTTTAAGCAAGAAAATGGACCTCAAACCCGAAAAAGCACCACAAACCCGAAAAAGAACCCCAAGCCCGAAAAAGGACCCCAAGCTCAAAAAAAAACCACTAGTCCGAAAAACGAACCCAAGCCAGAAAAAGTACCCCAAGCCCGAAAAAGGATCCCAAGCCCGAAAAGGGACCCTAAACCTGAAAAAGGAACCCAAGCCCTATACAGGATCCCAAACCCGATAAAGAGCAAAAGCTCGAAAAAGGACCCAAAGCCAGAAAAAGGACCACAAGCCCGTAAAAGGACTCCAAGCCCCAAAAAGGGCCCCAAGCCCGAAAAAGTACATCATTCCCGAAAAAGGACCCTAAGCTCGAAAAGGGACTACAAGCCCGAAAAAGACCCCAAGCCAGAAAACGGACCCAGAGCCCAAAAAAGGACCCAAGCCCGAAAAGGGACCCCATGCCCGAAAAAGGACTTCAAGCCTGAAAAATCTCGCCAAGCCCGAAAAAGACGACAAGCTCAATAAAGGACCCCTCGCGAAAAAGACCGCAAGCCCGATAAAGGAACCCAAACCCGAAAAAGGACCACAATCCCGAAAAAGACCACAAGCCCGAAAAAAGGCCACAAACCCGAAAAAGAACCGTAAGGCTGGAAAAGACCACAAGCTCTCAAAAGGACCCCAAGCCCGAAAAAGAACCCCAAGCTCGAAAAAGACCGCAAGCCCGAAAAAGGACCCCAATTTCGAAAAACGACCCCAAGCCGGAAAAAGACCTCAATCCCGAAAAAGGACCCCAAGCCCGAAAAAGGACCCAAAACCCGAAAAAGGACCTCAAGCTCGAAAAAGGACCGTAGCCTGAAAAAGGTTCTCAAGTCCGAAAAAAGATCCCCAGCCCGAAAAAGGACCATAAGCCCGAAAAAGGACCCCAAGCCCGAAAAAGAACCCCAAGCCCGGAAAAGGACCACAAATCCGGAAAAGGATCCCAAGCCCGAAAAAGACCTCAAGCCCGATAAAAGACCGCAAGCCCGAAAAAGACGAAAAGCCCGAAAAAGGAACCTAAGACCGAAAAAGGACCCCACGCCCGAAAAAGAACCATAAGTCGGAAAAAATACCACCAGACTATAGGCCTGAAAAAGGACACAAAGCCCGAAATGGACTCCAAGTCCGAAAAGGACCCTAAGCCCAAAAAAGGACCACAAACCCGAAAAAGGACCACAAACCCGAAAAAGGACCCCAAGCCCGAAAAAGGACCCCAATCCCGAACAAGGACCCCAAGCCCAAAAAGGGACCCCAAACCTGAAAAAGGACCCCAAGCCCTATATAGGATTCCAAACCCGATAAAGACCAAAAGCCCGCAAAAGGATCCCAAGCCCGAGAAAGGACCCCAAGCCTGAAAATGGACCCCAAGCCCTAAAGAAGAACCATAAGTCAGAAAAAATACCACAAGACTATAGGCCTGAAAAAGGACGCCAAGCCCGGAAAAGACCGCCAGCCCGAAAAAGACCCCAAGCCCGAAAAAGGACCAAAAGCTCGAAAAAAAACCCCAATCCCGAACAAGGACCCCAAGCCCGAAAAGGGACCCCAAACCTGAAAAAGGACCCCAAGCCCTATATAGTATTCCAAACCCGACAAAGACCAAAATCCCGCAAAAGGATCCCAAGCCCGAAGAATGACCCCAAGCCTGAAAATGGACCCCAAGCCCTAAAGAAGAACCATAAGTCCGAAAAAATACCACAAGACTATAGGCCTGAAAAAGGACGCCAAGCACGAAAAATACCGCAAGCCCGAAAAGGACTCCAAGCCCGAAAAAGACCTAAAGCTCGAAAAAGTACCACAAGCCCGAAAAAGGACCCCAATCTCGAAAAAGACCCCAAGCCAGAAAAAGGAACCCAAGCACGAAAAAAAACTCAAGCCCTAAAAAAGACCCCAGGCCGAAAAAGACCCCAAGCCCGAAAAAGGACCAAAAGCTCGAAAAAAAACCCCAATCCCGAACAAGGACCCCAAGCCCGAAAAGGGACCCCAAACCTGAAAAAGGACCCCAAGCCCTATATAGTATTCCAAACCCGACAAAGACCAAAAGCCCGCAAAAGGATCCCAAGCCCGAAGAATGACCCCAAGCCTGAAAATGGACCCCAAGCCCTAAAGAAGAACCATAAGTCCGAAAAAATACCACAAGACTATAGGCCTGAAAAAGGACGCCAAGCACGAAAAATACCGCAAGCCCGAAAAGGACTCCAAGCCCGAAAAAGACCTAAAGCTCGAAAAAGGACCACAAGCCCGAAAAAGGACCCCAATCTCGAAAAAGACCCCAAGCCAGAAAAAGGAACCCAAGCACGAAAAAAACTCAAGCCCTAAAAAAGACCCCAGGCCGAAAAAGACCACAAGCCCGAAAAAAGACCCCAAACCCGAAAAAGGACCCCAAGCCCAAAAAAGGACCCCAAGCCCGAAAAAGGACCCCAAGTCTGAAAAAGGCCACGCGCCCGAAAAAGACCTCAAGCCCGAAAAAGGATACAAAGTTAGGAAAGAACCATAAGCCCGAAAAACGACTACAAGACTACAAGCTTGAAAAAGGACCCCAAGGCCGAAAAAGGACCTCATGCCCGAAAAAGGAACACAAGCCAGAAAAAGAAACTCAAGCCCATAAAAAGACTCCTAGCCTGAAAAAGCTCTCCAAGCCTGAAAATGGAAAACAAGCCCCAAAAAGACCCCAAGCCCAAAAAAGACCCCAAAACCGAAAACTCATAAGCCCGATAAAGAACCACAAGACTCCAAGCCTGAAAAGGACCCCAAGCCTGAAAAAGGACCCCAAGCCCGAAAAAGGACGACAAGCCCAATAAACGACCCCTCCCGATAAAAGACCGCAAGCCCGAAAAAGACGAAAAGCCCGATAAAGGACCCCAAGACCGAAAAAGGACCCCACGCCCGAAAAAGAACCATAAGTCGGAAAAAATACCACCAGACTATAGGCCTGAAAAAGGACACAAAGCCCGAAATGGACTCCAAGCCCGAAAAGGACCCTAAGCCCAAAAAAGGACCACAAACCCGAAAAAGGACCCCAAGCCCGAAAAAGGACCCCAATCCCGAACAAGGACCCCAAGCCCAAAAAGGGACCCCAAACCTGAAAAAGGACCCCAAGCCCTATATAGGATTCCAAACCCGATAAAGACCAAAAGCCCGCAAAAGGATCCTAAGCCCGAGAAAGGACCCCAAGCCTGAAAATGGACCCCAAGCCCTAAAGAAGAACCATAAGTCAGAAAAAATACCACAAGACTATAGGCATGAAAAGGACGCCAAGCCCGGAAAAGACCGCCAGCCCGAAAAAGACCCCAAGCCCGAAAAAGGACCAAAAGCTCGAAAAAAAACCCCAATCCCGAACAAGGACCCCAAGCCCGAAAAGGGACCCCAAACCTGAAAAAGGACCCCAAGCCCTATATAGTATTCCAAACCCGACAAAGACCAAAAGCCCGCAAAAGGATCCCAAGCCCGAAGAATGACCCCAAGCCTGAAAATGGACCCCAAGCCCTAAAGAAGAACCATAAGTCCGAAAAAATACCACAAGACTATAGGCCTGAAAAAGGACGCCAAGCACGAAAAATACCGCAAGCCCGAAAAGGACTCCAAGCCCGAAAAAGACCTAAAGCTCGAAAAAGTACCACAAGCCCGAAAAAGGACCCCAATCTCGAAAAAGACCCCAAGCCAGAAAAAGGAACCCAAGCACGAAAAAAAACTCAAGCCCTAAAAAAGACCCCAGGCCGAAAAAGACCCCAAGCCCGAAAAAGGACCAAAAGCTCGAAAAAAAACCCCAATCCCGAACAAGGACCCCAAGCCCGAAAAGGGACCCCAAACCTGAAAAAGGACCCCAAGCCCTATATAGTATTCCAAACCCGACAAAGACCAAAAGCCCGCAAAAGGATCCCAAGCCCGAAGAATGACCCCAAGCCTGAAAATGGACCCCAAGCCCTAAAGAAGAACCATAAGTCCGAAAAAATACCACAAGACTATAGGCCTGAAAAAGGACGCCAAGCACGAAAAATACCGCAAGCCCGAAAAGGACTCCAAGCCCGAAAAAGACCTAAAGCTCGAAAAAGGACCACAAGCCCGAAAAAGGACCCCAATCTCGAAAAAGACCCCAAGCCAGAAAAAGGAACCCAAGCACAAAAAAAACTCAAGCCCTAAAAAAGACCCCAGGCCGAAAAAGACCACAAGCCCGAAAAAAGACCCCAAACCCGAAAAAGGACCCCAAGCCCAAAAAAGGACCCCAAGCCCGAAAAAGGACCCCAAGTCTGATAAAGGCCACGCGCCCGAAAAAGACCTCAAGCCCGAAAAAGGATACAAAGTTAGGAAAGAACCATAAGCCCGAAAAACGACTACAAGACTACAAGCTTGAAAAAGGACCCCAAGGCCGAAAAAGGACCTCATGCCCGAAAAAGGAACACAAGCCAGAAAAAGAAACTCAAGCCCATAAAAAGACTCCTAGCCTGAAAAAGCTCTCCAAGCCTGAAAATGGAAAACAAGCCCAAAAAAGACCCCAAGCCCAAAAAAGACCCCAAAACCGAAAACTCATAAGCCCGATAAAGAACCACAAGACTCCAAGCCTGAAAAGGACCCCAAGCCTGAAAAAGGACCCCAAGCCCGAAAAAGGACGACAAGCCCAATAAACGACCCCTCCTGAAAAAGAACCGCAAGCCCGAAAAAGGACCTCAAGTCCGAAAAAGGACCACAAGCCCAAAAAAGACCACAAGCCCGAAAAAGACCACAAGCCTAAAAAAGGACCCCAAACCCAAAAAGGACCGGAAGCCTGAAAAAGACCACAAGCCCGAAAAAGTATCACAAGCCCCAAATAGAATCCCAAGCCCGGGAAAGACCACAATCCCGAAAAACGACCCTAATCCCGAAAAAGGACCCCAAGCCTGAAAAAAGAACCTTAAGTCCGAAAATGCCACAAGACTATTGGCCTTAAAAAGACCCCTAGCCCGAAAATGGACCCCAAGCCAGAAAAAGATACCCAAGCCCGAAAAAGGACCCCAAGCCCGAAAAAGGACTCCAAGCCCGAAAGGGACCCCAACCCCAAAAAGGACCCCAAGCCCGAAAGAGGACCGAAAATGGATCCCATGCACGAAAAAGGACCCCAAGCCCGAAAAAGTACCCCAAGCCCGAAAAAGTCCCTCAAACCAGAAAAAGGACCCCAAGCCCGAAATAGACCCCAAGCCCGCAATAGACCCCAAGCCCGAAATAGACCCTAAGCCCGAAAAAGGACCCCAAGCCAGAAAAACGACCCAAAACCCCAAAAATGGACGGTCAGCCTGAAAGGTGACCCCAAGCCCGAAAAAGAACCCCAAGTCCGAAAAAGGACCCCAAGTCCGAAAAAGGTCCCCAAATCCGGGAAAGGACCCCAAGCCCGAAAAAGACCCCAAACCCGAAAAAGACCACAAGCCCGAAAAAGGGCCCCATGACTGAAAAGACCATAAGCCCTAAAAGTACCACAAGAATAAAGCCTGCAAAAGGACCCGAAAATGTCCCCAAGCCCGAAAAAGGACTCCAAGCCCGAAAAAAGGCTCCAAGCTCGAAAAAGAGTCCAAGCCCGAAAAAGGACCCTAAGCCCGAAAAAGACCCCAAGCTCGAAAAAGGACCCCAAGCCCGAAAAAAGAACCCAAGTTCGAAAAACGACCCCCAGCCCGAAAAATACCATAGGCCCGAAAAGGGACCCCAAGCCCGATAAAGGACCTCAATCCCGAAAAAGAATCATAAGCCTGAAAAAACACCACAAGAATATAGGTCTGAAAAAGGACCCCAAGCCCGAAAAAGACCGCAAGCCCGAAAAGGACCCCAAGCCCGAAAAAGGACCCCAAGCCCGAAAAAGGACCAAATGCCCGAAACAGGACCCCAAGCTCGAAAAAGGATTCAAAGCCAGAAAAGGGACCCAAACCCGAAAAAGGACAGTAAGCCCGAAAAAGGACCGTAAACATGAAAAAGGACCCCAAGCCCGAAAAAGTACCATAAGCCCGAAAAAGGACCGCAAGACTACGAGCCTTAAAATGGACCCCAAGTCCGAAAATGAACCACAAGCCCGAAAAAGGACCCCAAGCCCAAAAAAGGACTCCAAGCCCGAAAAAGGACCCCAAGCCCGAAAAAGTACCTCAAACCCGAAAAAGGACCCCAAGCCCGAAACAAACCCCAAGCCCGAAAAAGGACCCCAAGCTAGAAAAAGGACCCCAAGCCCCAAAAATGGACCGTAAGCCCAAAAAGTGACCACAAGCCCGAAAAAGAACCCCAAGTCCGAAAAAGGACCCCTGTTCGCGCCTCTGTTCAGCGCTAATAACTGCCAAGTAAATTTATTCACACGATTCCATCACAATCGAGCAGAATCTCCAACCGGTAAGAACCTTCTCGAATGAACGCCAAATATTCCATTCGCGCACGATCATCACACACACAGCAGTAGCAACAACAATAGCAGCAGCAGCGATACGCGCGGTATTGCATCATCGTCAGCAAGCGTGAGTGACCCAACGATACAATCGTATGATGTGGGAAAGAGATGACAGGTAATTGATGTGTGACATGGCATCGACAAGCATCGCGGTTGAGCCACGCGTTTCTAGAACGTGTGGCGTGTAATATAAGTACGCGCGTTCTGCGCATCGCAGCATTCAGTATTATTCCAACAAGTAAAGTGTGGAGTACAAGTGAAGAGTGAAAATAAAAGAGTAAAGTGTGAAGTGCAAAAAGTGTTTTTCCTTCCAATAAATCACATCCAGTTGCAAGTGGTTTTCCTAAATACAGTCCACATAACTTGTTTGCGGTTTGTTTTGAGTGGTCCATCAAAGAGTTTTATTTGTCTGCGGACAAGTGTAAACATAGCCAGCCACCAACAGCAAGCTGCAAATTTTCCACACCAAGGGCCACCCCTAGGCCCAAACAACCCCATATTCGGAAAAGGACCCCAAGCCCGAAAAAGACCCCAAACCCGAAAAAGACCACAAGCCCGAAAAAGGACCCCAAACCCGAAAAAGGACCCCAAGACTGAAAAGACTGTAAGCCCTAAAAGTACCACAAGAATAAAACCTGCAAAAGGACCCGAAAATGTCCCCAAGCCCGAAAAAGGACTCCAAGCCCGAAAAAAGGCTTCAAGCTCGAAAAAGAGTCCAAGCCCGAAAAAGGACCCTAAGCCCGAAAAAGGACCCTAAGCCCGAAAAAGACCCCAATCTCGAGAAAGGACCCCAAGCCCGAAAAAAGAACCCAAGTTCGAAAAACGACCCCCAGCCCGAAAAATACCATAAGCCCGAAAAAGGACCCCAAGCCGATAAAGGACATCAATCCCGAAAAAGAATCATAAGCCTGAAAAAACACCACAAGAATATAGGTCTGAAAAAGGATCCCAAGCCCGAAAAAGACCGCAAGCCCGATAAAGGCCCGAAAAAGGACCCCAAGCCCGAAAAAGGACCAAATGCCCGAAAGAGGACCCCAAGCTCGAAAAAGGATTCAAAGCCAGAAAAGGGACCCCAAGCCCGAAAAAGGACAGTAAGCCCGAAAAAGGACCGTAAACATGAAAAAGGACCCCAAGCCCGAAAATGTACCATAAGCCCGAAAAGGACCGCAAGACTACGAGCCTTAAAAATGACCTCAAGCCCGAAAATGAACCACAAGCCCGAAAAAGGACCCCAAGCCCAAAAAAGGACTCCAAGCACGAAAAAGGACCCCAAGCCCGGAAAAGGACCCCAAGCCCGAAAAAGTACCTCAAGCCCGAAAAACGACCCCAAGCCCGAAATAGACCCCAAGCCCGAAAAAGGACCCCAAGCCAGAAAAAGGACGCCAAGCCCCAAAAATGGACCGTAAGCCCAAAAAGTGACCCCAAGCCCGAAAAAGAACCCAAAGCCCGAAGAAGGACCCCAAATCCGGAAAAGGACCCCAGCCAGAAAAAGAACCCAAGCTCGAAAAATGCCCCTAGCCCGAAAAAGAACCCCAAGTCTGAAAAAGGACCCCAAAGCCGAAAAAGGACTCCAAACCTGAAAAAGCTCCCCAAGCCCGAAAAAGGACGACAAACTCAAAAAAGGACCCCTCGCGAAAAAGACCTCAAGCCCGAAAAAGGGCCACAAACCCGTAAAAAGACCGCAAGGCTCGAAAAGACCACAAGCTCGAAAAAGAAACCCAAGCCCGAGAAAGACCACAAGCCCGAAAAAGGACCCCAAGCCGGAAAAAGGAATTCAATCCCGAAAAAGTACCTCAAGCCCGAGAAAGGACCCCAAGCCAGAAAAAGGAAACAAAGCCCGAAAAAGGACCTCAAACCCGAAAAAGGACCGTAAGCCCGAAAAAGAAACTCATGTCCGAAAAAAGATCCCCAGCCCGAAAAAAAACCATAAGCAAAGAACCCCAAGCCCGAAAACGGACTCCAAGCCCGAAAAGGGACCCCAACCCCAAAAAGGACCCCAAGCTCGAAAGGGACCACAAGCCCGAAAATGGATCCAAAGACCCCACGCCCGAAAAAGACCTTAAGCCCGAAAAAGGATACAAAGTTAGGAAAGAACCATAAGCCCGAAAAACGACTACAAGCTTGAAAAAGGACCCCATGCCCGAAAAAGGACCCCATGCCTGAAAGAGGAACACAAGCCAGAAAAAGAAACTCAAGCCCGAAAAATGACCCCAAGCCCGAAAAAGCTCTCCAAGCCTGAAAATGGAAAACAAGCCCAAAAAAAGACCCCAAGCCCAAAAAAGACCCCAAAACCGAAAACCCACAAGCCCGAAAAAGAACCTCAAGACTCCAAGCCCGAAAAGGACCCCAAGCCTGAAAAAGGACCGCAAGCCCGAAAAGGACGACAAGCCCAATAAACGAACCCTCCCGAAAGAGAACTGCAAGCCCGAAAAAAGACCACAGGCCCGAAAAAAACCACAAGCCTAAAAAAGGACCCCAAACCCAAAAAGGACCGGAAGCCTGAAAAAGACCACAAGCCCGAAAAAGGATCACAAGCCCTAAATAGAATCCCAAGCCCGGGAAAGATTACAAGCCCGAAAAACGACCCTAAGCCCGAAAAAGGACCCCAAGCCCGAAAAAAGAACCTTAAGCCCGAACAATGCCACAAGGCAATTGGCCTTAAAAAGGACCCCTAGCCCGAAAATGGAACCCAAGCCTGAAACAGATACTTAAGCCCTAAAAAGGACCCCTAGCCCGAAAAAGGACTCCAAGCCCGAAAGGGACCTCAACCCCAAAAAGGACCCCAAGCCCGAAAGAGGACCGAAAATGGATCCCAAGCCCGAAAAAGGACCCCAAGCCCGAAAGAAAACACAAATCCCGAAAAAGGATCCCAAACCCGAAAAAGGACCCCTAGCCCGAAATAGACCACAAGCCCGAAAAAGTACCCCAAACCCGAAAAAGGACCGTAAGCCTGGAAAAGACGACAAGCCCGAGAAAGGAGCCCATGCCCTAAAAAGAACCCCAAGCCCGGAAAAACCACAAGCCCAAAAAAGGACCTCAAGCCCGAAAAAGGACCCCAAGCCCGAAAAAAGAATCATAAGCCTGAAAAAATACCACAAGACTATAGGCCTGAAAAAGGACGCCAAGCCCGAAAAAGACTCCAAGCCCGAAAAAGGACCCCAAGCCAGAAAAAGCACCCCAAGCTC
This sequence comes from Topomyia yanbarensis, assembly GCF_030247195.1. NCBI lineage: Eukaryota > Metazoa > Arthropoda > Insecta > Diptera > Culicidae > Topomyia > Topomyia yanbarensis. Next base: position 250,748,865 of record NC_080671.1, read on the forward strand.
CAAAAATGGATCGTCAGCCCGAAAAGTGACCCCAAGCCTGAAAAAGAACCTTAATCCCGAAAAAGGACTCCAAATCCGGAAAAGGACCCCAAGCCCGATAAAGGACCCCAAGCCCGAAAAAGATCCCAAACCCGAAAAAGACCACAAGCCCGAAAAAGGACCCCAAGACTGAAAAGACCATAAGCCCTAAAAGTTCCACAAGAATACAAGCCTGCAAAAGGACCCGAAGCCCGAAAATGTCCCTAAGCCCGAAAAAGGACTCCAAGCCCGAAAAAAGGCTCCAAGCTCGAAAAAGACTCCAAGCCCGAAAAAGGACCCTAAGCCCGAAAAGACCCCAAGCTCGAAAAAGGACCCCAAGCCCGAAAAAAGAACCCACGTTCGAAAAACGACCCAATGCCCGAAAATTACCATAAGCCCGAAAAAGGACCCCAAGCCTGATAAAGGACCTCAAGCCCGAAAAAAGAGTAATAAGCCTGAAAAAACACCACCAGAATACAGGTCTGAAAAAGGACCCCAAGCCCGAAAAAGGACTCCCAGCCCGAAAAAAGAAACCAAGTTAGAAAAACGACCCCCAGCCCGAAAAATACCATAAGCCCGAAAAAGGACCCCAAACCCGATAAAGGACCTCAATCCCGAAAAAGAATCATAAGCCTGAAAAAACACCACAAGAATATAGGTTTTTTTTTTTCATTTTTTTATTTGTTTTGGCATCACTGTTTGCTACACCCCGGTCGTCAACAAAGCTAGTAGTTTTCTTTTTAATTTATACTTGTTGAACAATCGTGATCGTTTTTATTTTTGTACTATTTATTTTTCGTGTTAATCGGTTGTGCAAGAACTTTGAAGTTTCATGAACTTAACCAGCATCATATCTGATAGCTGCAAGTGTTGTTTTTAGTGAAAGTGATAGTTTCGTGTTTTTTTTCTACTTGACGTTATCACTTTGCACAACGTTACGCTCAATTTGTTGACAAAAGCGACATCTTCTGGTGGATAGCTGATAGTTGTATGCAAGTTCGCTTCATTTTTGCTGCGTTTATTGCATACCCGGTAGGCGTTATTTTCTTTGCTCAAAAGCATGGCTTGTACCAACTGCTCGAAAGTCATAAATGATTCTGAGCGAATCACCTGTCGTGGGTATTGCGGAAATTCGTTTCACATGATATGTGTCAAGTTGGATTATGACGTTCGTGATGTTCTGGGAATCCACTCACGGAATATATTCTGGATGTGTAACGGATGTGCTGATTTGTTTTGTAACGATAATTTCCGCAGAATGGCTTCGCGTTGTTGCGACAATGCAATGCCCGACGACAATTCTCTGAAATCATTAAAGGATGACATAGCTGATTTAAAAGATGTCGTTAAAGCTCTCTCGGTTAAAGTCGACACAAAACCGCTATCTCCAACGGTAAATACACTTTGGACAGGGATTACTGCATATAATCCCGTTCCAAACACTCCTAAGCGCAAGCGTGAAGATGATCCGCTCAAAGCAAAAATCACTAACATTCGTGGAGCAAAAGCTGCGTTTGAAACGATAAAAACAGTATCACCACCTGAGGAGCTGTTATGGGTCTACTTGTCTGCATTTGATCCCAGCACGACGGACGATGAAGTTTCTAGACTTGTGAAAGATTGTCTGGGAAAGGATATGCAACCAAAAATAGTTGGCCTAGTTCCTAAGGATAAGGATCTCTCATCGCTGAGCTTCATCACCTTCAAAGTTGGCGTTAGAAAATCATGCAGGGATAAGGCTCTGTCCAAAGACTCTTGGCCAGAGAACATCTACTTTCGTGAATTTGTGACCAATTCAAAAATTCAACGGCCTATCATCAGGATCGCTGCGAAGAAGAATCCATCTGGTGGTGGACAGTAGCGCTAAGCTATCCCGGATAAACTCGTCTGTCTAATTTCATGTTCCTCGGTGAGCGACATCGAACTACCTGGCGAATCGGCAACTTCTTCTGTGTCAGGTAAAGCCAAGAAGGGTATATGTCCTTCCGAAGCACTTCAAGATGCTGCACACCCTCAATGTAAATTTCACTTACAGTCTGCTCTACTCAATCGACTCTACCGCTCCAGCGAACCTTCAATGTCAAAATGATGATTTCGATCGCATCGCATCTGTCCGCTCAGGTAAACATTTAAATAATATATGTCCTTCCGAAGCTACACGTGATACTGCGCACCTTCAAGTATGCCTCCCATTGCAGTCAGTCGCTGGACGCAACAGTTATGACGCAGTCATTCCCTCCGTATCGCAGCTTGTTCCCCTTCCTGACAACAGTACATCCTGCTCTCCCCGCGCTATTTGCGGTGATAGTGATCATCGAGCCCACAGTCCTGAAACTTGGAATGCAGCACGACACCTCTCACATGACACTGATGGTTTGCGGATTTACTATCAGAACGCGAGAGGGCTTAAGACGAAAATTGATGACGTGTATTTAGCTGCTGTGGACGGTGACTACGATGTTTGCGTCTTCACCGAAACATGGCTCGATGCGCGTATAACATCAGTGCAGCTTTTCGGCGATGCTTACACCGTATACCGTGCGGACCGAAATAGTGGCAACAGTATTCGCGGACGTGGAGGAGGAGTTTTGATTGCTGTTTCCACCGCATTTGCCTCATGTGAGATTGATGTCGGTAGTTTAACCAGTGTTGAGGCTGTTTGGGTTAGAATTACAACTCCATCGAGGAACTTTTATATTGGTGCTGTCTATATTCCTCCTGAAAAGCGACTCGACTGCAATATCATGCAACTTCACATGGATGCTGTGAATAGCGCTTCTTCACAAGCTGGCGCGGATGGCGTGATGATTGTCCTTGGTGATTTCAATCAGCCAGGACTCATTTGGGTGCCGTCACGACACGGATACGCTTACCCGGACCCGATTGCTTCGACAACCAACATCGCCAGTCATTTGCTACTGGACGGATTTGCTTTCAACGGGCTAAGTCAAGTAAGCATGATTCCTAACAACCAGTCACGCTTTCTGGATCTCGTCTTTGTTAGTGAAACCAGCGTGATTGTTCCACTTGACAACTTTCATCCCGCGCTTGAAATCTCAATTGGCACTATTCGATCAGTTCAGTATGTAGAAACTCTTTCTGTCGACCGTCTCAACTTTCGCAAAACTGATTTTGTAAAGCTGCGCAGTTCTCTGTCGCAAATTGATTGGAGTGTACTGCATGCCCAAGTGAGTGTTAATGCTGCAGTTGCCATCTACAAGCGACTACTACTGAACTGTGTTGAGACCTCAGTGCCTAAATGTCAGCCTCCTAGCAAGCCACCCTGGTCAAACAGCACTCTTCGAAAGCTAAAACGTACTCGAGCAAAAACCCTACGTGCGTACACAAATCGACGGTGTCCTCTTTCTAAGCGCATGTTCACTTTAGCCAGTAATGAGTATCGTTGTTACAACAAGCTTCTGTACAAACGCTATGTAAACCGCATCCAGAATAATCTACGCCGAAACCCGAAGGGCTTTTGGTCATTTGTCAACACGAAGCGTAAAGAAACTGGCCTTCCATCAAGGATGCTTTACGACGGCGAAGAAGCTACGACAACTGTGGCGAAATGTACGCTGTTTGCCAGATTCTTCTCGAGTGTTTTTTCAACTGACTCGCCAACCGCAAACGAACTCGAAAATGCCTCTCGCGACGTTCCTGCTTGTGCTGTTGATTTGGATGTGTTTACTGTCTCTGAACAAATGGTTATATCTGCAATTCGGAAAACCAAGTCATCTTATGCACCCGGCCTCAGTGCTATACCTTCAACTGTACTGAAAAAATGTTCGGACTTACTTGTAACACCACTTGCATATATTTTTAACCTATCGCTTCAGCAGCAAACGTTTCCTGAGGATTGGAAATGCTCAGTTATGTTCCCGGTATTCAAGAAAGGTGACAAACGCAACATAGCGAACTATCGCGGAATCTCTTCGCTAGGAGTCGAATCTAAAGTTTTTGAATCAATTATCAACGAGGCGTTATTTTCTGCTTGTCGACACTACATTAGTACATCTCAGCACGGATTTTTCCCAGGACGTTCAGTCGAGACGAATCTCGTCTGCTTTACGTCATTTTGCACGGAACAAATGTCTAAGAAATTGCAGGTGGATACTATTTACACTGATCTAAAGGCAGCTTTTGATAGAGTTAATCATGAGATACTGATAACAAAGCTTGATAAGCTAGGGTGTTCTACTAGATTCTGCAATTGGCTTCGATCCTACCTTGTGCACCGTGAAATCGTTGTTCAAATTGGCGATATTGTTTCAGAATCCTTTTTCAACACTTCCGGAGTTCCTCAAGGTAGTACGCTAGGTCCACTACTTTTTTCACTGTTCGTGAACGATGCGGTTTTCGTTCTAAGCCGTGGAGGAAAGCTGTTTTTTGCCGACGACTTAAAATTTTTTCTTGTTATACGGAATGAAGCCGATTGCCGTGAGCTACAGCATCTTATTGACACCTTTTATAGCTGGTGTGTAAGAAACATGATGGTCCTTAGCGTTGCAAAATATTTTGTCATCAGCTATTATCGAACGAGAAATATGGTTACCTTCAACTATAACATCGCAGGAACTCTACTACAACGCGTTGACCACGTGAAGGATCTAGGAGTCATTCTTGATGATAAGCTAACGTATACTCATCACGTCTCAGCGGCCATCGACAGAGCCAATCGTTTGCTGGGATTTATTTTCAAAATATCCAACGAATTTCGGGATCCTCTTCAAGGCTCTTTATTGCTCATTGGTGCGCCCGCAGTTGGAATTTGCAAACGTCGTTTGGTGCCCGTATCAAGCTACGTGGAGCCTTAGGATCGAAGCAGTCCAGCGTAAATTCATACGATATGCGTTACGTGAATTGCCATGGAACGATCCATTAAACCTGCCACCGTACGAGGACCGTTGTCGTCTTTTAGGACTTAATACTTTAACACGCCGGAGACATGCAGCGCAAGCCACCTTCGTGTCAAAGATTCTGCTGGTTGAATATGATGATCCGGAGCTACTAGCGCAAATCAACCTCTACGCGCCTACCCGTTCTCTTCGCCCTCGAGCCCTGCTGCATTCTGAAATGCGCAGCACTATCTACGCTACCAATAGTCCAATTTTAGCAATGAGTCGTCGCTTCAACGAGTTTGCTGAAATTTTTGACTTCGTCATGAACTCTTCGCAGTTTCGTCGCCGTGTACTGTCATTATTTTAATTATGTTTAGTTTACTTTAGTTTAGTATAGTTCATTAAGACAAATTGTCAGTTGGACTTTTTTTATACAAATACAAATACAAAAAGGACCCCAAGCCCGAAAAAGACCGCAAGCCCGAAAAGGACCCCAAGCCCGAAAAAGGACCCCAAGCCCGAAAAAGGACCAAAAGCCCGAAACAGGACCCCAAGCTCGAAAAAGGATTCCAAGCAAGAAAAGGGACCCCAAGCACGAAAAAGGACAGTAAGCCGGAAAAAGGATCGTAAACATGAAAAAGGACTCCAAGCCCGAAAAAGTACCATAAGCCCGAAAAAGGAACGCAAGACTACGAGCCTTAAAAAGGACCCCAAGTCCGAAAATGGAACACAAGCCCGAAAAAGGACCTCAAGCTAGAAAAAGGACCCCAACCCCCGAAATAGATCCCAAGCCCGAAAAAGGACCCCAAGCCCAAAAACGGACTCCAAGCCCGAAAAAGGACCCCAAGCCCGAAAAAGGACCCCAAGCCCGAAAAAGGACCCCAAGCCCGAAAAAGGACCACAAATCCGGAAAAGAACCCCAGGCCTGATAAAAGACCCGAAAAAGACCCCAAGCCCGAAAAAACACCAAGCCCGAAAAAGGATCCTAAACCCGAAAAAGGACCCCAAGCCAGAAAAAGAACCCCAAGCCCCAAAAATGGACCATAAGCCCAAAAAAGGGCCCCAAGCCCGAAAAAGAACCCAAAGCCCGAAAAAGGACCCCAAATCCGGAAAAGAACCCCAGGCCTGATAAAAGACCCGAAAAAGACCCCAAGCCCGAAAAAACACCAAGCCCGAAAAAGGATCCTAAACCCGAAAAAGGACCCCAAGCCCTAAAAAGACCACAAGCCCGAAAAAGCACCCCAAACCCGAAAAAGGACCGTAAGCCTGGAAAAGACGACAAGCCCGCAAAAGGAACCCATGCCCTAAAAAGAACCCCAAGCCTGGGAAAACCACAAGCCCGAAAAAGGACCTCAAGCCCGAAAAAGGACCCCAAGCCCGAAAAAAGAATCATAAGCCTGAAAAAACATCACAGTACTATAGAAAAAGACCCGAAAAAAACCACAAGCCCGAAAAAGGACCCCAAGCCCAAAAAAGGACCCCAAGTCCGAAAACGGACCCCATGCTCGAAAAAGGAACACAAGCCAGAAAAAGAAACTCAAGCCCGAAAAAAGACCCCAAGCCTGAAAAGCCTGAAAATGGAAAACAAGCCCAAAAAAAGATCCCAAGCCCAAAAAAGACCCCAAAACCGAAAACCCATAAGCCCGAAAAAGAACCACAAGACTCCAAGCCCGAAAAGGACCCCAAGCCTGAAAAAGGACCCCAAGCCCGAAAAAGGACGACAAGCCCAATAAACGAACCCTCCCGAAAAAGAACCGCAAGCCCGAAAAAGGACCTCAAGTCCGAAAAAGGACCACAAGCCCAAAAAAGACCACAAGCCCGAAAAAGACCACAAGCCTAAAAAAGGACCCCAAACCCAAAAAGGACCGGAAGCCCGAAAAGGCCACAAGCCCGAAAAAGGATCACAAGCCCTAAATAGAATCCTAAGCCCGGGAAAGACCACAAGCCCGAAAAACGACCCTAAGCCCGAAAAAGGACCCCAAGCCCGAAAAAAGAACCTTAAGCCCGAAAAATGCCACAAGGCAATTGGCCTTAAAAAGGACCCCTAGCCCGAAAATGGAACCCAAGCCTGAAACAGATACTGAAGCCCTAAGAAGGACCCCAAGCCCGAAAAAGGATTCCAAGCCCGAAAGGAACGCCAAGCCCGGAAAAGGACCCCAAGCCCGAAAGAGGACCGAAAATGGATCCCAAGCCCGAAAAAGAACCCCAAGCTCGAAAAAGACCGCAAGCCCGGAAAAGGACCCCAATTTCGAAAAACGACCCCAAGCCAGCAAAATACCCCAAGCCCGAAAAAGGATCCCAAGCCCGAAAAAGGACCCCAAGCCCGAAAGAAAACACAAATCCCGAAAAAGGATCCCAAACCCGAAAAAGGACCCCTAGCCCGAAAAGACCACAAGCCCGAAAAAGTACCCCAAACCCGAAAAAGGACCGTAAGCCTGGAAAAGACGACAAGCCCGAGAAAGGAGCCCATGCCCTAAAAAGAACCCCAAGCCCGGGAAAACCACAAGCCCAAAAAAGGACCTCAAGCCCGAAAAAGGACCCCAAGCCCGAAAAAAGAATCATAAGCCTGAAAAAATACCACAAGACTATAGGCCTGAAAAAGGACGCCAAGCCCGCAAAAGACCGCAAGCCCGAAAAAGACTCCAAGCCCGAAAAAGGACCCCAAGCCAGAAAAAGCACCCGAAGCTCCAAAAATGGATCGTCAGCCCGAAAAGTGACCCCCCCGAAAAAGAACCTTAATCCCGAAAAAGGACCCCAAATCCGGAAAAGGACCCCAAGCCCGATAAAGGACCCCAAGCCCGAAAAAGATCCCAAACCCGAAAAAGACCACAAGCCCGAAAAAGGACCCCAAGACTGAAAAGACCATAAGCCCTAAAAGTACCACAGGAATACAAGCCTGCAAAAGGACCCGAAGCCCGAAAATGTCCCTAAGCCCGAAAAAGGACTCCAAGCCCGAAAAAGGACCCTAAGCCCGAAAAGACCCCAAGCTCGAAAATGGACCCCAAACCCGAAAAAAGAACCCACGTTCGAAAAACGACCCAATGTCCGAAAATTACCATAAGCCCGAAAAAGGACCCCAAGCCTGATAAAGGACCTCAAGCCCGAAAAAAGAGTAATAAGCCTGAAAAAACACCACCAGAATACAGGTCTGAAAAAGGACCCCAAGCCCGAAAAAGGACCCCCAGCCCGAAAAAAGAAACCAAGTTAGAAAAACGACCCCCAGCCCGAAAAATACCATAAGCCCGAAAAAGGACCCCACACCCGATAAAGGACCTCAATCCCAAAAAAGAATCATAAGCCTGAAAAAACACCACAAGAATATAGGTCTGAAAAAGAACCCCAAGCCCGAAAAAGACCGCAAGCCCGAAAAGGACCCCAAGCCCGAAAAAGGACCCCAAGCCCGAAAAAGCACCAAAATCCCGAAACAGGACCCCAAGCTCGAAAAAGGATTCCAAGCAAGAAAAGGGACCCCAAGCACGAAAAAGGACAGTAAGCTCGAAAAAGGACCGGTGAACATGAAAAAGGACCCCAAGCCCGAAAAAGTACCATAAGCCCGAAAAAGGAACGCAAGACTACGAGCCTTAAAAAGGACCCCAAGTCCGAAAATGGACCACAAGCCCGAAAAAAAACCTCAAGCTCGAAAAAGGACCCCAACCCCCGAAATAGATCCCAAGCCCGAAAAAGGACCCCAAGCCCAAAAACGGACTCCAAGCCCGAAAAAGGACCCCAAGCCCGAAAAAGGACCCCAAGCCCGAAAAAGGACCCCAAGCCAGAAAAAGGACCCCAAGCCCCAAAAATGGACCATAAGCCCAAAAAAGGGTCCCAAGCCCGAAAAAGAACCCAAAGCCCGAAAAAGGACCCCAAATCCGGAAAAGAACCCCAGGCCTGATAAAAGACCCGAAAAAGACCCCAAGCCCGAAAAAACACCAAGCCCGAAAAAGGATCCTAAACCCGAAAAAGGACCCCAAGCCCGAAAAAGACCACAAGCCCGAAAAAGCACCCCAAACCCGAAAAAGGACCGTAAGCCTGGAAAAGACGACAAGCCCGCAAAAGGAACCCATGCCCTAAAAAGAACCCCAAGCCTGGGAAAACCACAAGCCCGAAAAAGGACCTCAAGCCCGAAAAAGGACCCCAAGCCCGAAAAAACAATCATAAGCCTGAAAAAACATCACAGCACTATAGAAAAAGACCCGAAAAAACCACAAGCCCGAAAAAGGACCCCAAGCCCAAAAAAGGACCCCAAGCCCGAAAAAGGACCCCAAGACTGAAAAAGACCACACGCCCGAAAAAGACCTCCAGCCCGGAAAAGGATACAAAGTTAGGAAAGAACCATAAGCCCGAAAAACGACTTCAAGATTACAAGCTTGAAAAAGGACCCCAAGTCCGAAAACGGACCCCATGCTCGAAAAAGGAACACAAGCCAGAAAAAGAAACTCAAGCCCGAAAAAAGACCCCAAGCCTGAAAAAGCTCCCCAAGCCTGAAAATGGAAAACAAGCCCAAAAAAAACCCCAAAACCGAAAACTCATAAGCCCGAAATTAGCCTGAAAAAGGACCCCAAGCCCGAAAAAGGACGACAAGCCCAATAAACGACCCCTCCCGAAAAAGAACCGCAAGTCCGAAAAAGGACCTCAAGTCCGAAAAAGGACCGCAAGCCCAAAAAAGACCACAAGCCCGAAAAAGACCACAAGCCCAAAAAAGGACCCCAAACCCAAAAAGGACCGAAAGCCTGAAAAAGACCACAAGTCCGAAAAAGGATCACAAGCCCTAAATAGAATCCCAAGCCCGGGAAAGACCACAAGCCCGAAAAACGACCCTAAGCCCGAAAAAGGACCCCAAGCCCGAAAAAAGAACCTTAGTCCCGAAAAATGCCACAAGACTATTGGTCTTAAAAAAGACCCCTAGCCCGAAAATGGAACCCAAGCCTGAAAAGGATACTTAAGCCCTAAAAAGGACTCCAAGCCCGAAAAAGGACTCCAAGCCCGAAAGGGACCCCAAACCCAAAAAGGACCCCAAGCCCGAAAAAGGACCGAAAAAGGATCCCAAGCACGAAAAAGGACCCCAAGCCCGAAAAAGGGCACCAAGCCCGAAAATGAACCCCAAGCCCGAAAAAGAACCCCAAGCTCGAAAAAGGACCCTAAGCCCGAAAAAGGACCCCAAACCCAAAAACGGAGCCCAAGCCCGAAAAAGGACCCCAAGTCTGAAAAAGACCACACGCCCGAAAAAGACCTCAAGCCCGAAAAAGGATACAAAGTTAGGAAAGAACCATAAGCCCGAAAAACGACTACAAGCTTGTAAAAGGAACCCAAGCCCGAAAAAGGACCCCATGCCTGAAAAAGGAACACAAGCCAGAAAAAGAAACTCAAGCCCGAAAAAAGACCCCAAGCCTGAAAAAGCTCCCCAAGCCTGAAAATGGAAAACAAGCCCAAAAAAAGACCCCAAGCCCAAAAAAGACCCCAAAACCGAAAACCCATAAGCCCGAAAAAGAACCACAAGACTCCAAGCCCGAAAAGGACCACAAGCCTGAAAAAGGACCCCAAGCCCAAGGACGACAAGCCCAATAAACGACCGCTCCCGAAAAAGAACCGCAAGCCCTAAATAGAATCCCAAGCCCGGGAAATACCATAAGCCCGAAATACGACCCTAAGCCAGAAAAAGGACCCCAAGCCCGAAAAAAGAACCTTAAGCCCGAAAAATGCCACAAGACAATTGGCCTTAAAAAGGACCCCTAGCCCGAAAATGGAACCCAAGCCTGAAACAGATACTTAAGCCCTAAAAAGGACCCCAACCCCAAAAAGGACCCCAAGCCCGAAAGAGGACCGCAAAAGGATCCCAAGCACGAAAAAGGACCCCAAGCTCGAAAAAGAACCCCAAGCCCGAAAAAGAACCCCAAGCTCGAAAAAGACCGAAAGCCCGGAAAAGGACCCCAATTTCGAAAAACGACCCCAAGCCAGCAAAATACCCCAAGCCCGAAAAAGGGATCGGAAGCCCGAAAAAGGACCCCAAGCCCGAAAAAATACACAAACGCCCAAAAAGGATCCAAAACCCGAAAAAGGACCCCAAACCCGAAAAAGACCACAAGCCCGAAAAAGCACCCCAAACCCGAAAAAGGACCGTAAGCCTGGAAAAGACGACAAGCCCGAGAAAGGAGCCCATGTCCTAAACAGAACCCCAAGCCCGGGAAAACCACAAGCTTAAAAAAGGACCCCAAGCCCGAAAAAGGACTCCAAGCCCGAAAGGGACCCCAACCCCAAAAAGGACCCCAAGCCCGAAAGAGGACCGAAAAAGGATCCCAAGCACGAAAAAGGACCCCAAGCCCGAAAAACAACACAAGCCTAAAAAAGACCCCAAACCCAAAAATGACCGGAAGCCTGAAAAAGACCACAAGCCCGAAGAAGGATCACAAGCCCTAAATAGAATCCCAAGCCCGGGAAAGACCATGAGCCCGAAAAACGACCCTAAGCCAGAAAAAGGACCCCAAGCCCGAAAAAAGTACCTTAAGCCCGAAAAATGCCACAAGACAATTGGCCTTAAAAAGGACCCCTAGCCCGCAAATGGAACCCAAGCCTGAAACAGATACTTAAGCCCTAAAAAGGACCCCAAGCCCGAAAAAGGACTCCAAGCCCGAAAGGGACCCCAACCCCAAAAAGGACCCCAAGCCCGAAAGAGGACCGAAAAAGGATCCCAAGCACGAAAAAGGACCCCAAGCCCGAAAAAGAACCCCAAGCTCGAAAAAGACCGCAAGCTCGGAAAAGGACCCCAATTTCTAAAAACGACCCCAAGCCAGCAAAATACCCCAAGCCCGAAAAAGGGATCCGAAGCCCGTAAAAGGACCCCAAGCCCGAAAAAAAAACCTAAAGGCCGAAAAACAATCCTAAACCCGAAAAAGGACCCCAAACCAGAAAAAGACCACAAGCCCGAAAAAGCACCCCAAACCCGAAAAAGGACCGTAAGCCTGGAAAAGACAACAAGCCCGAGAAAGGAGCCCATGTCCTAAAAAGAACCCCAAGCCCGGGAAAACCACAAGCCCGAAAAAAGAATCATAAGCCTGAAAAAATACCACAAGCCTATAGGCCTGAAAAAGGACGCCAAGCCCGAAAAAGACCGCAAGCCCGAAAAAGACTCCAAAGCCGAAAAAGGACCCCAAGCCAGAAAAAGCACCCCAAGCCCCAAAAATGGATCGTCAGCCCGAAAAGTGACCCCAAGCCCGAAAAAGAACCCTAAGCCCGAAAAAGGACTTCAAATCCGGAAAAGGACCCCAAGCTCGAAAAAGACCCAAAACCCGAAAAAGAGCACAAGCCCGAAAAAGGACTCCAAGCCCGAAAAAGAACCCCAAGCCCGAAAAAGGACCCCAATACTGAAAGGACCATAAGCCCTAAAAGTACCACAGGAATACAAGCCTGCAAAAGGATCCGAAGCCCGAAAATGTCCATAAGCCCGAAAAAGGACTCCAAGCCCGAAAAAGGCTCCAAGCTCGAAAAAGACTCCAAGCCCGAAAAAGGACCCTAAGCCCGAAAAGACCCCAAGCTCGAAAAAGGACCCCAAGCCCGAAGAAAGAACCCAAGTTTTCAGTTCGGGTTGAACACTGGTGGTGAACGGGTCGCTCTCATCACTGGTATTAACAATTCCGCGTTCACGAGTGATTTTTCTCTTTAATTAAGTGAATTGTATTTTTCTCGAGTTAAATTAACCGCAAACTGATTGTACGAAACAAAAGCGCTCATCTAAAACAGTGGACAACAATAGGCGAAAAAGTGGGAGAACGAACAAGTAGCCATCTTAGTCAAAAGCAACGTGGTCTACAAACAAAGGCAGCCAAAGCTGGGACTGCGCCACCCGAACGATAGTCGGAGGCAGAAAGAGGAACGGATATACAAAAGGGCAACGCACTAATCATGCAACCGGAACCTTTTCCCCATGACTGGGGCGGAGGACCACCACTTAGTCACACTTTACCGCAGTATGTAAATTCCGGGGATGTCATTGATCGACAAACTCTGCTCATGCGTGCTGTTAGCGGGACGAACGGGGTTGAACAGAGACTACCGTCGAACCCCTTTGTGATATTTAAATCGGTACAAGCGGTCCTACAATCTAATCCAAATAAGGTACTAACAGCAGTAAAAGAAGTTCGAGGAACAAGGTATGTGCTACGCACAACATCTAGAAAAGCATATCAAGCGTTGCTTGGCATGAAAGCTTTAGCCAATGGACAACCCATCGAAGTCATTCCACACCCTACACTTAACCTAGTTCAGGGGGTGGTATACGATCCTGACACGGTGAATATGAATACTGACGAACTACTCGAAGAACTGAAGGAGCAGAACGTAACAGCGATCAGACGTATTACGAAACTATTGGACGGAAAGGTAACGAATACTCCACTTTCAGTATTGTCGTTTGCGGGTTCTTTTCTCCCCGAATTTATTTACATGGGCCTAGTTCGGACTAAGATCCGCCCGTACTACCCTGCACCCATGTTGTGCTACAACTGTGGCAGATTTGGTCATGGTAGCCGCTCGTGTCCCAATCAACAAGTCTGCCTCAACTGTGGAGATGAACATCAGACGAGTAAAGAGCAACCATGCAAAAATGTGAGCAAATGCATTAATTGCGAGGGAGAGCATTCCACGCGAGATCGTAAATGCCCAACCTACCTTGAAGAAGAAGTGTGATAAAAATTAAAGTATCGAATAATATCTCATTTCCCGAAGCAAGAACGCTGATATCAAAAAAACCACAAACCGTTAGCTATGCCGAAACAGTGAGGGATCGGCTAAATCCGAACACTGATGACAAAGACAGAACAATAAAAATACTTCGTGAAGAGCTCGCAAGAGCTAAGCAGGCCAGCAAAAAGCAATCAAATGACCATAGCAAAGACACTGAAATTCGCTTGTTAAAGGCGCAATACGAAGACACAAAACAACAACTCGCTGAAGCCCTGGGGGAAATAGCGGCCCTCAGAGGAGCTTTTAGAGAAATGAGCAAAAGAGCAAACCTCGAAACACAAACTCAACTAAGCAACAGCCCACAATCAGCCTCACCCAAGAAGAAAACTGGTACCGGAAAAATCCAGTCCCCAACAAACCAGATGGACATGTCAGAAGAGAATCCCGCCAAAATGAACCACGAGAACACGAAGCAAACTAGGAAAAGAATAAAGAATCGAAACAAAAATAGAGAAGATAAATCTAGAAGCCCCCTGAAGAAAGATGTGACGAATGAAAATCTACCCGCACCCGGTAGCCCACTTCAAGACATGTTCGATCTCAGATCTAGTTCCTCCGAATCATATGGCATTTCCAGCAAGGAAGCAAGGGGCAATTGTGAATCACCAATCGAGTTCACAGATTAAACAAACCAAGAAATAACCCAAACACCCAGAAACAGAACAACTTAAAATACAGCATGAATAATAGTAGCAGAATCACCACGATACAACAGAATATCTTACCAATTTACCAACTACAACCAATTGACAACACCACAACACGCCCACCCGCGCTGACCCCGACCGGAGAAGTTCCGGGCCCCCTCGATGAGCCTCCGGTGGCTGTTGGCCCGGGACCATCGCTTAATGTCCAGCCAAGTACTTATAACAATACAACGACCAGCAACAGTACTGTCCTCCCATGTTACTCCACAGAAAAACAACTTACCAACAAAATGTATACGGTGCATCTTACGGCGGACCACTTGAACACCTCAGTTGCCCCGCTGGTAGCCGGGGCTTCGTGTAGGCGGCCGGTCTGCTCGAGAACCCACTCACAAACACCACCTGATGCTTTGGCGAGAGTCCTACTGGGTCTCCCTGAAACTGCTATAGCAGAGACCAATCACCACCCCGCTTGTCTCACTGGCGAACCAGAGCCTCCCCGCAGCCCTCTTGTTCGAGGACGCGAAGGACGAACGTCTGGACGCACCGCATACTGTACACAACAAAATTTCGACCGGAGCTTCAGCCCTGTAGCCGGATGCTCATGGCACCCGAGTATAATTAGAAAGAAAGGCGTCATACAAATGAAAGATGAAATGATAACCAGAAGGGGTACCACAGGGAAGACTACTTGCACTACTACATACAATAAAGAGTACAACAATGATTTAGAGGGAAGTCTACAGAGAGAAACAAGCCTTTCCCCCGTACCAGCCCCGACCAGGGAAGTGCCGGTATATGCCGATGAGCCCCGGCGGTTGCAGGTGCGGGGGGCCCGGCTACCTCCCCGGTAAGTTCGTCTAATGAAATCTCTCACTCTGAACACAGTCCTGCCCTAGTACCTTCCACAGCCCAACACACCGAGACTGACAGCTTGACCACAGAAATCGTTAGCAGAATGGAAAACACCAGCCCCACGCCATACACGTGGGTGGACAAATATGATCATAAAGAAACCCAACATCACAAAACAGTTGCTGCATCAGTCATGAGTGTCATAACCCCGTCATACAATGCCGAGCCCTCGATGCCCAGTGCGACGACAAACTCGGATCTTTCCCGGGTAAGTCAATTTTACCCCACAACCTCTCGCCATCAACAAACTGGCGCAGTGTCTCGTTTAGTACAATTTACCAATGCATACATAAGCGATCCCTCGCCTGCCTCCTCGCCAGTTTCGGTAGGGACAGAGGTCCATGGATAAAAGATCCTAAATCGAGGAACGCACAGCCCTAACCACGCACGGGTGGAACACCCGGAAGAAGAGTCCCCCAGTGTTAGAGAGCAAGGATACAGCCACAGCCCAGTTCAAATTAGAATCAGAAGTACAACAGAACCACCAACGACAAGCAGGGGAAACTGCACACTAATGATTCAGTGGAACATCAATGGTCTCAGAATTAATTATGGTGATCTACAACTCATCATTGCCCAAGAGAAACCCATATGTCTGGCAATACAAGAGTCTCACATCAGGGATGGTACAGTCCTGAATTCCTGGTTCGGTCACCAATACATTTGGGAATCACGTAGAGGCAGCAACACCTATCAGACAGTTGATCTAGGCACGAGAGCCGATCTACCATCGGAACCAGTAAATCTGACAACGGATCTGCTCGCAGTGGCACGGCGAATAGGCTTCTCTGTGGAATGTACGGTAGTCTCGATATATTTACCGCAGGATATCCGAGATGAGAAAAATAAACTGCGATCGCTCATAAGACAACTACCTCCCCCCTTTATAATAACGGGGGATTTCAACGCTCATCACACGGCATGGGGCTCAAAGAGATGCTGCAGACGAGGTAACGCAATAATGGAGGTAGTTGAAGACTTTGGGGCAATCATACTAAACGATGGAAGCTCCACTTTCTTTAGAGGCAAGGCCGCCTCCGCACTGGACCTTACTATAGTATCAGCCTCGATAGTGGGAGCATGTGGGTGGACGATATCCACGGACAAAGGAAGTAGTGACTACTTCCCAACGATAATTACCTACGATAGCACGCCACCGACCACTCGTCGAAGAAAGCGCTGGATATACGAACGGGCCGATTGGACAGCATATGAACAAAACATATCGACCGCTCTAAACCGTCATCGCGACCATTCACCGGAAGCGATAGCAGAATTGACCGTCCAAGCCGCGAGAAACAGCATACCACAGACCAGCGGAACACCACCTCGACGAGCGGTACACTGGTGGAACCCAGAAGTTGCTTTGATACTGAAGAAAAGAAGAAAGGCACTCCGTCTACTAAAAAAACTCCTGTAGATCACATACTGTGGGAAGAACGGTCACAACAATATAGAAAATTCAGGAATGAGGGAAGAAAAGCGGT
Organism: Topomyia yanbarensis; assembly: GCF_030247195.1. Classification (NCBI taxonomy): domain Eukaryota; kingdom Metazoa; phylum Arthropoda; class Insecta; order Diptera; family Culicidae; genus Topomyia; species Topomyia yanbarensis. The sequence goes on from NC_080671.1 coordinate 250,765,503, forward strand.
CGAAGAAGCGAAGGCTGCAAGCTGGGCCAAGTTCCTTGATAACGGATCCCACTGCAATTGCGAATGAAATTGGCAAATACTTCCAGAGTTTATCTTCGGATGAACTCCAACCTGCGTCTTTTGTGAGACGGAAAGAAAAAATGAATACCAAAATATTCTTCACCACAGATGCTAGCGAGGATTATAACCGCCCTCTCTCCGGAATGGAAATGGCGGTGGCTTTAAACAATTCACGAGAAAAATCGGCCGGACATGACGATGTCGGGTACCCGATGCTTCGCCATCTCCCGGGAAGTGGTAAAGCAAAGCTTTTGGACAGTTTTAACAGAATCTGGGAAGGCGGTCCTTCCCAGATAGCTGGCGACGAGCGTTGGTTGTCCCCATTCCCAAAAAAACTGGCCAATCGAGAGAACCAAGTGACTTCAGACCAATAAATCTTTTGTCTTGTGTTGCAAAAACAATGGAAAGGATGGTTAATAGGCGACTAGCCACCTTACTCGAGGAGAGGAATCTTTTAGACCGCAGACAGTTCGCGTTTAGAAAAGGACTTGGAACGGGGATTCATTTGGGGTCCTTGGGTGAGACTCTTAACCAAGCACTCGATGATGATCTCCATGCGGATATAGCCATATTAGATATCTCGAAGGCCTATAATAGCGTCTGGCGAACAGGAGTACTGCAACAACTACACCAATGGGGAATTAAGGGAAATCTTTGTCACTTCATCCAGGAATTTTCTAGCTTTCAGGTCTGTATCGGAGGCAAGCAGTCGGCCATATTTCGGGAAGAGAATGGAATCCCCCAGGGATCGGTGCTAGCTGTAACGCTATTTTTGATAAGCATGAATTCACTCTTCTCGGCACTGCCTGGAGGAGTGTATATTTTTGTATACGCAGACGATATCATCATAGTGGTAAGAGGACAAACTATAGCAAGAACCAGAATAAAACTTCAAGCTGCTGTCAACGCCACCAATAAATGGGCGGAATCGGTAGGATTTAAGATTTCAGCCACCAAATGTAGCATAACACATTGTTGCAACACCACGCACAACGCGCAGACTTGTCCGGTGAAAATGTCCGGTATCACCATCCCCTACAGAAAGGAACCTAGAATACTCGGAATCGTAATGGACAGAAAGATGTCCTTTTTGCCCCACTTCCAACATATTAAAAATGAATGCAAAAGTCGAAAACGGTTGGTGAGGGTAATCAGTAGCAGACACCCAAAGACTAACAGAAAAACGGTACTAAACGTTAGTAATGCTCTAATCAATAGCAAAAATTTTTATGGACTGGAACTTACATGCAGAAGGTGGGAGAACTTAGTGAGCATTCTGGCACCCCTTTACCACGGAACGATTAGGATTGCGGGCAATCTCCTACCAAGCACACCAGCACAGGCGGCCTGCATCGAGGCCGGGATCTTGCCATGTAAATGGGCGGTGGCGATAGCCATTATGAAAAGAGCACTTAGTTTCTTAGAAAAGACCACCGGAGGAGATTGTTTACTATTGCAGACAGCTAGAAACGTCCACAACATGTTTACTGGAATAGCTCTGCCAGAAATTGCAGTTCTACCTCGAGTACAGCATCGTGCCTGGTACAGGCATGGGCCTAACTTGGATACATCCCTGGCACGTATCGTAAGAGCAGGATCATCCCCCCTCGTAGCACAGGTAGAATTTAACAAACTAAGGAGCCAAAAATATACTAATCACCGCAAAATCTTCACGGACGGCTCTAAACTGGACAATAGAGTGGGTATTGGAGTGAGTGGGATTGAAGCTGGAATTTCCCTCCGCCTCCCTTCCACCTGCTCAGTTTTTTCAGCGGAAGCGGCCGCAATTATCGTCGCAATTAATAAAAAGCTTGATGATATCCCTACAGTAATTCTGACTGATTCACTTTCCGTTATCACGGCTTTAGAATCCGAGGAAACACATCACCGTTTCGTACAGAAAATCGAAGAAATCTGTGACCCCCTAATAACGATATGTTGGGTACCGGGCCATTGTGGGATCCGTGGAAATCATCAGGCGGATTACCTTGCATTGTGCGGACGGAGATCAAGGAAAATGGCTACTAAAACAGTGCCAACGGCGGACATCAATCAGGCATTCAGAAAAAAAAAGTAGAGGATCACTTCGTGCTGCACTGGAGAGGGACGAGAGGGCATACACAAAAGATAAAAGGAGACATAGATAAATGGAAAGATAGGGAAAAGAAAATTGAACAAAAAGTACTGTCCAGACTTCGCGTAGGACATACCCGTGTAACACATGCCCACACAATCTCTCGGGTGGATCCTCCAAAGTGCTTAACCTGCAATACGAGAATGACGGTTGAGCATATACTGATTAACTGTAGGGAATTAGATGAATTAAGAAGGAAATATGACCTAGCATATTCAATTAGAGACATTTTGGGGAATGATCCAGCTACTGAACAAAAGCTGATAGGTGTCCTGAAAGAGGCCAATCTATTCACAATGATATAATCATGGACCCACCGCTGCACGCCGAGTGGAAATTGGAGAACACGTCTATGGCCAGCAAGTGGATAAAACCCAGATAATCGTACACTATGTTCTCTCAACCCAACCAACTAGTGATGCTGATAATGTCACCCATTGCCCACTTAGGGGATAAGATAACAAATAGCAAAAGTATAACCAGCAGCACAAAGTGGATACTGAAGCGCAACAATTGATCGTTCGGAGAACACCATACCCAAGCGGGCCCTCTGTCTGACCATCATTAGGTGGGAGAGATAGCCCGCAATCCAGACTCATTGCAATACTGTATGTTTGTATCTCACAACAACCAGCGAGCCTCTTCACGGGAATCCGAAGATAGATTGAAACTATACAATAATGAAGCTGGGGAAAATGATATAGCTACATTTAAAAAACGAAATAGTGAAAACTGAAATGTATATTTTCTTATATTAATAATAGTGAATGACCTTCAAGGTTAAAACTAATAAATAAAAAAAAACCCAAGTTCGAAAAACGACCCCATACCCGAAAATTACCATAAGCCCGAAAACCACAGGACTATAGAAAAAGACCCGAAAAAACCACAAACCCGAAACAGACCCCAAGCCCGAAAAAGAACCCCAAGCCTGAAAAAGAACCCCAAGCTCGAAAAAGACCGCAAGCCCGGAAAAAGACCCCAATTTCGAAAAACGACCCCAAGCCAGCAAAATACCCCAAGCCCGAAAAAGGATCCGAAGCCCGAAAAAGGATCCCAAGCCCGAAAGAAAACACAAAGGCCGAAAAGGGATCCTAAACTCGAAACAGGACCCCAAGCCCGAAAAAGACCACAAGCTCGAAAAAGACCTCAAGCCCGAAAAAGGGCCCCAATTTCGAAATACGACCCCAAACCAGCAAAATACCCCAAGCCAGCAAAATACCCCAAGCCCGTATCACCATCCCCTACAGAAAGGAACCTAGAATACTCGGAATCGTAATGGACAGAAAGATGTCCTTTTTGCCCCACTTCCAACATATTAAAAATGAATGCAAAAGTCGAAAACGGTTGGTGAGGGTAATCAGTAGCAGACACCCAAAGACTAACAGAAAAACGGTACTAAACGTTAGTAATGCTCTAATCAATAGCAAAATTTTTTATGGACTGGAACTTACATGCAGAAGGTGGGAGAACTTAGTGAGCATTCTGGCACCCCTTTACCACGGAACGATTAGGATTGCGGGCAATCTCCTTCCAAGCACACCAGCACAGGCGGCCTGCATCGAGGCCGGGATCTTGCCATGTAAATGGGCGGTGGCGATAGCCATTATGAAAAGAGCACTTAGTTTCTTAGAAAAGACCACCGGAGGAGATTGTTTACTGTTGCAGACAGCTAGAAACGTCCACAACATGTTTACTGGAATAGCTCTGCCAGAAATTGCAGTTCTACCTCGAGTACAGCATCGTGCCTGGTACAGGCATGGGCCTAACTTGGATACATCCCTGGCGCGTATCGTAAGAGCAGGATCATCCCCCCTCGTAGCACAGGTAGAATTTAACAAACTAATGAGCCAAAAATATACTAATCACCGCAAAATCTTCACGGACGGCTCTAAACTGGACAATAGAGTGGGTATTGGAGTGAGTGGGATTGGAGCTGGAATTTCCCTCCGCCTCCCTTCCACCTGCTCAGTTTTTTCAGCGGAAGCGGCCTCAATTATCGTCGCAATTAATAAAAAGCTTGATGATATCCCTACAGTAATTCTGACTGATTCACTTTTCATTATCACGGCTTTAGAATCCGAGGAAACACATCACCCTTTCGTACAGAAAATCGAAGAAATCTGTGACCCCCTAATAACGATATGTTGGGTACCGGGCCATTGTGGGATCCGTGGAAATCATCAGGCGGATTACCTTGCATTGTGCGGACGGAGATCAAGGAAAATGGCTACTAAAACAGTGCCAACGGCGGACATCAATCAGGCATTCAGAAAAAAAAGTAGAGGATCACTTCGTGCTGCACTGGAGAGGGACGAGAGGGCATACACAAAAGATAAAAGGAGACATAGATAAATGGAAAGATAGGGAAAAGAAAATTGAACAAAAAGTACTGTCGAGACTTCGCGTAGGACATACCCGTGTAACACATGCCCACACAATCTCTCGGGTGGATCCTCCAAAGTGCTTAACCTGCAATACGAGAATGACGGTTGAGCATATACTGATTAACTGTAGGGAATTAGATGAATTAAGAAGGAAATATGACCTAGCATATTCAATTAGAGACATTTTGGGGAATGATCCAGCTACTGAACAAAAGCTGATAGGTGTCCTGAAAGAGGCCAATCTATTCACAATGATAAAATCATGGACCCACCGCTGCACGCCGAGTGGAAATTGGAGAACACGTCTATGGCCAGCAAGTGGATAAAACCCAGATAATCGTACACTATGTTCTCTCAACCCAACCAACTAGTGATGCTGAGAATGTCACCCATTGCCCACTTAGGGGATAAGATAACAAATAGCAAAAGTATAACCAGCAGCACAAAGTGGATACTGAAGCGCAACAATTGATCGTTCGGAGAACACCATACCCAAGCGGGCCCTCTGTCTGACCATCATTAGGTGGGAGAGATAGCCCGCAATCCAGACTCATTGCAATACTGTATGTTTGCATCTCACAACAACCAGCGAGCCTCTTCACGGGAATCCGAAGATAGATTGAAACTATACAATAATGAAGCTGGGGAAAATGATATAGCTACATTTAAAAAACGAAATAGTGAAAACTGAAATGTATATTTTCTTATATTAATAATAGTGAATGACCTTCAAGGTTAAAACTAATAAATAAAAAAAAACCCAAGTTCGAAAAACGACCCCATACCCGAAAATTACCATAAGCCCGAAAACCACAGGACTATAGAAAAAGACCCGAAAAAACCACAAACCCGAAACAGACCCCAAGCCCGAAAAAGAACCCCAAGCCTGAAAAAGAACCCCAAGCTCGAAAAAGACCGCAAGCCCGGAAAAAGACCCCAATTTCGAAAAACGACCCCAAGCCAGCAAAATACCCCAAGCCCGAAAAAGGATCCGAAGCCCGAAAAAGGATCCCAAGCCCGAAAGAAAACACAAAGGCCGAAAAGGGATCCTAAACTCGAAACAGGACCCCAAGCCCGAAAAAGACCACAAGCTCGAAAAAGACCTCAAGCCCGAAAAAGGGCCCCAATTTCGAAATACGACCCCAAACCAGCAAAATACCCCAAGCCAGCAAAATACCCCAAGCCCGAAAAAGGATCCCAAGTCCGAAAAAGGACCCCAAGCCCGAAAAAAACACCAAGCCCGAAAAAGGATCCTAAACCCGAAATAGGACCCCAAGCCCGAAAAAGACCACAAGCCCGAAAAAGCACCCCAAACCCGAAAAAGGACCGTAAGCTTGGAAAAGACGACAAGCCCGAAAAAGGAACCCATGCCCTAAAAAGAACCCCAAGCCTGGGTAAACCACAAGCCCGAAAAAGGACCTCAAGCCCGAAAAAGGACCCCAAGCCCGAAAAAAGAATCATAAGCCTGAAAAAACATCACAGGACTATAGAAAAAGACACGAAAAAACCACAAGCCCGAAAAAGACCCCAAGCCCGAAAAAGAACCCCAAGCCCGTAAAAGAACCCCAAGCTCGAAAAAGACCGCAAGCCCGGAAAAGGACCCTAAATTCGAAAAACGACCCCAAGCCAGCAAAATACCCCAAGCCCGAAAAAGGATCCGAAGCACGAAAAAGGACCCCAAGCCCGAAAGAAAACACAAAGGCCGAAAAAGGATCCTAAACCCGAAAAAGGACCCCAAGCCCGCAAAAAGAATCATAAGCCTCAAAAAATACCACATGACTATAGGCCTGAAAAAGACGCCAAGCCCGAAAAAGACCGCAAGCCCGAAAAAGACTCCAAGCCCGAAAAAGGACCCCAAGCTAGAAAAAGCACCCCAAGCCCCAAAAATGGACGGTCAGCCCGAAAAGTGACCCCAAGCCCGAAAAAGAACCCTAAGCCTGAAGAAGGACGCCAAATCCGGAAAAGGACCCCAAGCCCGATAAAGGACCCCAAGCCCGAAAAAGACCCCAAACCCGAAAAAGACCACAAGCCTGAAAAAGGACCCCAAGCCCGAAAAAAGACCCCAAGACTGAAAAGACCATAAGCCCTAAAAGTACCACAGGAATACAAGCCTGCAAAAGGACCCGAAGCCCGAAAATGTCCCTAAGCCCGAAAAAGGACTCCAAGCCCGAAAAAAGGCTCCAAGCTCGAAAAAGACTCCAAGCCCGAAAAAGGACCCTAAGCCCGAAAAGACCCCAAGCTCGAAAAAGGACCCCAAGCCCGAAAAAAGAACCCAAGTTCGAAAAACGACCCATGCCCGAAAATTACCATAAGCCCGAAAAAGGACCCCAAGCCCGATAAAGGACCTCAATCCTGAAAAAAGAATAATAAGGTTGAAAAAACACCACAAGAATATAGGTCTGAAAAAGGACCCCAAGCCCGAAAAAGGACCAAAAGCCCGAAACAGGACCCCAAGCACGAAAAAGGATTCCAAGCCAGAAAAGGGACCCCAAGCCCGAAAAAGGACAGTAAGCCCGAAAAAGGACCGTAAACATGAAAAAGGACCCCAAGCCAGAAAAAGGACCGCAAGACTACGAGCCTTAAAAAGTACCCGAAGTCCGAAAATGGACCACAAGCCCGAACAAGGACCTCAAGCCCGAAAAAGGACCCTAAGTTCGAAATAGACCAAAAGCCCGAAAAAGGATCCCAAGCCCAGAAAAGGACTCCAAGCCCGAAAAAGGACCCCAAGGCCCGAAAAACACCACAAGCTTGAAAAAGGACACCAAGCCCGAAAAGGAAGCCAAGCCCGAAATAGACCCCATGCCCGAAAAAGGACCCCAAGCCAGAAAAAGGACCCCAAGCCCGAAAAATGGACCGTAAGCCCATAAAGTGACCCCAAGCCCGAAAAAGGACACCAAATCCGGAAAAGGACCCCAAGCTTGATAAAGGACCCCAAACCCGAGAAAGACCCCAAGCCCGAAAAAGACCCCAAGCCCGAAACAGAACCGCAAGCCCGAAAAAGGACGCTAAATCCGGAAAAGGACCCCAAGCAAGAAAAAGGACCCAAGCCCGAAAAAACCCCCAAGCACGAAAAAGAACGTCAAGCCCGAAAAAGGACCCCAAAGCTCAAAAAGGACTCCAAGCCTGAAAAAGCTCCCCAAGGCCGAAAAAGGACGACAAGCTCAAAAAAGGACCCCTCGCGAAAAAGACCTCAAGCCCGAAAAAGGGCCACAAACCCGAAAAAAGGCCGTAAGGCTGGAAAAGACCACAAGCTCGAAAAAGGACCCCAAGCTCGAAAAAGAACCCCAAGCCCGAGAAAGACCACAAGCCCGAAAAAGGACTTCAAGCCGGAAAAAGGACCCAAAGCCCGAAAAAGGACCTCAAGCCCGAAAAAGGACCTCAAGCCCGAAAAAGGACCTCATGTCCGAAAAAAGATCCCCAGCCCGAAAAAAAACCATAAGTAAAGAACCCCAAGGCCGAAATAGGACTCCAAGCCCGAAAAGGGATTCCAACCACAAAAAGGACCCCAAGCTCGAAAGGGGACCACAAGCCCGAAAATGGATCCAAAGCACGAAAAAGGACCCCAAATCCGAAAAAGGGCGCAAAGCCCGAAAAAGAACCCCAAGCTCGAGAAAGACCTCAAGTCCGAAAAAGGACCCCAATTTCGAAAAACGACCCCAAGCCAGCAAAATACCCCAAGCCCGAAAAAGGATCCCAAGCCCGAAAAAGGACCCCAAGCCCGAAAAAGACCACAAGCCCGAAAAAGCACCCCAAACCCGAAAAAGGACCGTAAGCCTGGAAAAGACGACAAGTCCGAAAAAGGAACCCTAATAAGATGCCCTAATAAGAACCCCAAGCCTGGGAAAACCACAAGCCTGAAAAAGGACCTAAAGCCCGAAAAAGGACCCCAAGCCCGTAAAAAGAATCATAAGCCTGAAAAAACACCACAGGACTATAGAAAAAGACCCAAAAAAAACCACAAGCCCGAAAAAGGACCCCAAGCCCGAAAAAGGACCAAAAGCACGAAACAGGACCCCAAGCCCCAAAAGGATTCCAAGCCAGAAAAGGGATCCTAAGCCCGAAAAGTGCAATAAGCCCGTAAAAGGGCAACAAGACTACGAGCCTTAAAAAGGACCCCAAGCTCGAAAAAGGACCCCAAGTCCGTAAAAGGACCACAAGCCCGAAAAAGTACGTCAAGCCCGAAAAAGGACCCCAAACCTGAAAAAGCTCAAGAAGCTCGAAAAAGGATCCCAAGCCCAAAAAAGGCCCAAAGCCCGAAAAAGACCCCAAGCCCGAAAAAGGACCCCAAGCCCGAAAAAGAACCCCAAGCACGAAAAAGGACCCCAAGCCCGAAAAAGTACCACAAACCCGAAAAAGGGCCCCAAGCCCGAAAAAGGACCCCAAGCCAGAAATAGACCACAAGCCCCAAAAATGGACCGTAAGCCCGAAAAGTGACCCCAAGCCCGAAAAAGGACCCCAAATCCGGAAAAGGACCCCAAGCCCGATAAAGGACCCCAAGCCCGAAATGACCCCAAGCCTGAAAAAGGACCACAAGAATACAAGCCTGCAAAAAGACCCCAAGCCCGAAAATGTCCCCAAGCCCGAAAAAGGACTCCAAGCCCGAAAAAAGGCTCCAAGCTCGAAAAAGACTCCAAGCTCGAAAAAGGACCCCAAGCCCGACAAAGACCCCAAGCTCGAAAAAAGACCCCAAGTTCGAAAAACGACCCCAAGCCCGAAAAATACCATAAGCCCGAAAAAGGACCACAAGACTACAAGTCTGAAAAAGGACGCCAAGCCCGAAAATGGACCTCAAGCGCGAAAAGGACCCCAAGCCCGCAAAAAGCCCTCGAAAAAAGCGCCAAGCCCGAAAAAAAACCCCAAGCCCAAAAAAGGACCCCAAACCGAAAAAAGGTAGCAAGCCCGAAAAAGTACCCCAAGCCCGAAAAAGTACCCCAAGCCCGAAAAATGACCCCAAACCCGAAAAGGGACCCCACACCTGAAAAAGGACCCCAAGCCCTATATAGGATCTCAAACCCGATAAAGACCAAAAGCACTAAAAAGGACCCCAAGCCCGACAAAAGGACCACAAATACGAAAAACGACCCCAAACCAGTAAAAAGGACCCCAAGCTCGAAAAATAAACACCAAGCCCGAAAAAGGATCCTAAACCCGAAAAAGGACCCCAAGCCCGAAAAAGACCACAAGCCCGCAAAAAGAACCAGAAGTCCGAAAAAATACCACAAGACTATAGGCCTGAAAAAAGACCCCAAGCCAAAAAAAGGAACACAAGTCCGAAAAAGAAACTCAAGCCCGAAGAAAGACCCCAACCCTGAAAAACCTCCTCAAGCCCAAAAAAGACGCCAGGCCCGAAAAAGACCACAAGCCCGGAAAAGAACCCCAAGCCCGAAAAAGGACACCAAGCCCAAAAAAGAACCACAAGCCCAAAAAAGGACCCCAAGCCTGAAAAAGACCACACGCCCGAAAAAGACCTCAAGCCCGAAAAAGGACACCTAGTTAGAAAAGAACCATAAGCCCGAAAAACGACTACAAGACTACAAGCTTGAAAAAGGACCCCAAGCCCGAAAAAGGACCCCATGCCCGAAAAAGGAACACAAGCCAGAAAAAGAAAGTCAAGCCCGAAAAAAGACCCCAATCCTGAAAAAGCTCCCCAAGCCCAAAAATGGACGACAAGCCCAAAAAAAGACCCCAAGCCCAAAAAAGACCCCAAAATCGAAAACAAATAAGCCCGAAAAATAACTACAATACTCCAAGCTCGAAAAGGACCCCAAGCCCGAAAAGGACCCTAAGCCTGAAAAAAGACCCCAAGCCCGAAAAAGGACCTGATGATCAAGTCCTTCGGATTAAGAAGCAGTGCTCTTGATTTTGGAGTTAGAAACGACACGACTATTTATTGGCTCCGTCGAATATATGACAACGATATTCGATGTGATGCTATCAGTAGTTTAGTCGAGACTAACTCGTTTGCTTCGCTTCTATCAAGTTTTATCATATGATAGGTAGAAACACGATCGGATGCTGAGATAGCCTGATAAGGAAACGGTAAAAGAAAGGGTAAACCGTATGTGTCTGATTCGAGCAGATTGCCGTCCCTAATCTACGACATGCATGAATATATGCCGGCCACCGTTAAAAAGGCGGATTTTTAACAAAATGACTCCTATCTACTACTTGGTGATTTCTTCCTAAACCTATACTTCTTAAACAACTAAAATATAAGAATCAAAATTGTGGCGTAATTATTTCTGCTTCGTCTGTCCATATGCTGCTACTGATGATGTCTGTCTTCTAGACTTCTTCGAACGGTTGTTCACATATCCTCGAGCTGCTTCCTGTTCCATCTACGCCATGGTTTTCGTCGTCGATGATCGAGTGTCCCTTCGGAAGAACATGCACGTCTCGACAATGACCATGGTTTTGTATTGACTGAGTCGATCGTTCTAGCTTGGCTGTCTTTGTCTGGGTCGTCATGCTGAAACAAACATAGACGGCTTTTTAAACAGTAAATTAGAAAAAGAACAACACTTAACTGGATTGGAGGCAACCGGCCTCCACGGGTCCGAAAACGGACGATGATCGTTGGCATCAAGTGACTGAGCGTACTTGTGCTTTTGTGAATGTGATGCTATCCATCGCGGAAACCAGGTCGGTGGTAGATGAATGGGTGAGTTTCTTCAGCGGCGGGTGTTGAGCTGAACTGCCTTCCTTCAGGTCCTTGTCTTCTCTGCTGCACAACCACCGATATACAGTGGATACGTTTGAATGCAATTGCAGGTCCTCTTGAAGAAGCAGCTAGCTTACCATTTGCTCGTGGTTGTGGGTTGGAGCAGGCATCATCATCGTGTAGCATTATGGTGGACGAAAAATTCATAAACTTTTTGCAAATTTGTTAAATTACATAGACTTACATGAATGGGAGGTCTAACGACCTCCCATTGTTGCACAGTGAGTACACTGTGATCGTTGGAAGGTTTCTAGGTTCATTCATGTGGATCAGTAGCTTCATCATCGAGGTATTCCGTAGGTTTCTGAATGGGCAATACGCAGATTTTAGAGATTCCACGACGAAATTCACCGTCCTTTGTCCTAACGGTTACTACCCGGATGTTGCCATCATCAGCCGTGAAAACTTGTAGTATTCGTCCGAATTTCCATTTAAGTGGTGGAAAGTTTTCTTCTTTCATCAGTACCATGGTACCCACGGAAATGTTGTCTCGTTGTTGAGTCCATTGAGTACGAGGCTGCAATCCAGACAAATATTCCGACTGCCACTGCTTCCAAATTCGCCGGACGTACTCCTGTGTTTGTTGCCATCGGTCTAAGCGGTTGGTTCTGGAATGGCGGCCAGTGATCGATGTACCAGGAAATGCCCAGGAGTAAGCACTTCCAGGTCGTTAGGGTCCGAACTGAGCTGAGTGAGTGGACGAGAATTTAGGCAACTTTCAATTTGAGTTAGTATAGTAAGAAATTCGTCCTGATACAGTACAATATTGCCGACCGTGCTGCGCAAGTGTTTCTTCAGCGACTTGACGGCTGCTTCCCAGAGCCCGCCGAAATTTGGGGATCTAGGAGGTATGAATTTGAACGTAATCCCATTTTCCGTACAGTTGGTAGTGATCAGTTCTTGGTGCTGCTGAGATACGAATAGTTGGGCTAAATCGTTCAGCTCGCGTTGAGCTCCTTTGAAGTTGCATTGTCGCACTCAATCAACTCTAGTTTCCCTCGGCGAGCGACAAACCGTTTCAGAGCAGCTAGGAATGAGTTGGTCGATAGGTCTCCAACGCACTCAATGTGGACCGCCTTCGTTACGAGGCATACGAAAATGGCAACAAAACATTCAACAGGGGCAGCTCGGCGAGATTGACGAGGTCCACAGTAATCCAAACCCATGCGGAGAAACAGAAATGCTGGTGTAACGCGCTCCGGCGGAAGTTCACCCATTAACTGTTGCAGGATCTTAGGTTTGTAACGAAAACAGCTGACGCAAGAATGAACAACTTGGCGGGCAAGATTTCTTATTCGTAATGGCCAGAATCTTTCATGAATGGTGGCAATTAGCAATTGCGGACCAGCATGTAAAAACTTTCGGTGGTAGTGAACTACTAGTAGCTCAGTGAAAGGATGTTTGTCCGGCAGGATCATCGGATGCCGTTGGTCGTAGCTTACGGGAGCATAGCGCAGCCGGCCACCGACACGCAATACGCCATTCGTTAGTATTGAAGTAAGAGTTTTCAATCGAGAATTTTGTTTGATTTGCCCATTACAAGCTACTTCCGCGAGATCCTGAGAGAATCTTTCATCCTGGGCGAGTTTCACCAAGCAGTGTGTAGCCTTTTTGATTTCCATTACTGAAAGAAACCCGGTTTTCCTTCCGTAACGGTTCTGAATCCTCGAGTTAAAACTGAATCTTTGGATCCACGACACAATACGTACGTTCCTCGCCTGGTCACCTTATACACACCTCCCCTTGCGGAGGGGCGTGTATAAGGTGACCAAAATCGGGACGGCATCGAGAGCCGTGGCGGCCCACTCCACCACAGAACGAAGCTGCGTTGGTGACACTCCTCTCGAAATGACATCTGCTGGGTTTTCTGTATCTGGAACATGTGCCCAAATGCCCTCGGCTGTGATTCGCTGGATTTCTGAGGTCCGATTTGCCACAAAAGTTTTCCAGCGTGATGGACTGGCGGAGAGCCAGGCAAGGACTATAGTTGAATCAGTCCAGAAGAAACTGCTAACTTTAAGGTTTAGGCTAGATTGAACCTTTTCGAAGAGATGGCTTAGCAACAGGGCTGCAGAGAGATCCAGACGTGGCAAACAGACGGTACCATCTTTTTTCGTTTTTCCAATCTATGTCACCTTAGATTTGGCGGTCAGCAAGTTAACGTAGATGCTTCCGCTGGAAGAGACTGCGCGGACGTAAATGCAAGCGCCGTACGCCTTCTCCGAAGCGTCGCAAAACCCATGTAGCTCCAAACAAATGGCGGATGCTGTAGACACGACCTATCGAGGTATTTTCATTAACGAAAGAGCGTGAAGATCATCGCGAAATTCTGACCAATAACGTTGATGAGAATCGGAAAGCGCATCATCCCAATTTTTTCCTTCTCGCCAAAGTTCTCGCAAGAACAGTTTTGCTAAGACGACGATTGGCCCAACTAGCCCCAAAGGGTCAAAAAGCCGAGCGATATCCGACAGAACTACGTGTTTGGTTATTGGTATCTGTTCACTGTGCTTCGGAGCTTCAAAAAGAAATGCATCTGTCGATGTATACCACTGCAAACCCAGTGTCTTTATCGGCGCAACCGACGAGTCGAGGTCGAAAATAGTGCGTTCGTCCCTTAGGGGGAGTGGAATTCTTTCTAGAACCTTGGGCTCGTTTGAAGCCCATTTCCGGAGCTGAAATCCAGCGGAGTTCATCATATGAATCAACTGCCTGCAGAGTTCTTGGCCTTCTTCCACGCTGTCGACCCCACTAAGCATATTGTCCATGTAAAAGTCTCGTCGGATGACTTCTGCCGCTACTGGAAACTCTTCCGAACTGTCTTCAGCTAGTCTCTGGAGACTCTTTGTTGCGAGGTATGGAGCTGATGATGTACCGTACGTAACCGTTGTTAGCTGGTAGCTCAGAATCTGTTGTGATGGTAAGTCTCTCCATAATATTCGTTGGAGTGGCTGATGATTGTCACAGACGAGAATTTGCCTGTACAACTTTTCGATGTCAGAGATGATAGCAAACTGTGGCATCCGAAATCGTAGGATAATGGTAAGAAGGTCATCCTGCACGAGTGGACCGACCATTAGTAAATCGTTTAAAGACACTCCTGTGTCTGTGGAGCACGAAGCATCGAAGACCACGCGGAGTTTAGTGGTGATGCTATCTGGTCGGACGACGCAATGGTGAGGCAAATAATAGGACGGAGAGGATCGATCAGAATCAGCAATATCATTAATCAGCGTCATATGCCCCTCCCGCAACAGATCGTAGAAATGTTCCACTCCAAATATTAGATCGATAGGACCGGGTTGATGGAAAATTGGGTCTGCTAAGACGGTGTTAAGTGGCCAGTTCAGTCGGGACATGTCAACTGCTTGGGATGGTAGTTCCATTGTAATTTTTGAAAGTACGTGGAATTTCCAGCATGCTTCGAAATCAGCGCGATGGGACTGAAGGCGAACGATAGTAGAATGTTTGGATGCTGTAGACGAGAGTCCAACGCCGCTGATTGGAACGAATTCTCGTACACGTTTGAGTCCTAATTTCTAGATCAGTTGCTCCGATACGAAATTTAGTTGCGATCCAGAGTCGAGAAGAGCACGGGCCCAGATAAAGAGGAAAATGATCGAGGAGTATCAACCGTGCGAGTTTTGGACGCCGCGACAGATTGTAGAACAAGACTATGACTACGCAAAAAATCAGTCAGTTCGTAGTAGGTTGGGACATTTGTTGATTTGCGGTGAGATTCCCAATGACGAGTCATGAGCTCAACATAAAAATTAGCAATGTACTCCAATTTTCCGTTTCTTCTCCTACCCTTTCTAGCATCATCATATTTCTCTCATATTCGTCGATAAGATGGTTCAGTGATCCGTGACACTCTTTTTTCATAGGCTCTACCGCAAACAGGGAATCGACGTAGGACTTAACGATCAAATATTTGTTCTCGTACCGTCTTTGAAGCATCTCCCAAGCCACATAATAATTTTCTGACGTCACATCGATAACCTCAACCACACGTTTAGCTTCCTTGGAAAGCGCCGAAATTAAATATGAAAATTTATCTATGCTGCTGAGTTGAGGAGCGGAATCGATCAATGACTTGAATGAATCTCTAAAAGATGGCCATTCCTTAACAGACCCACCGAAAAGAGGAAGTCTAATCTCCGGCAGTTTCACTCGCAATTGAGCTGGTTGGGATATGACTGCCTGCTCAGCATGTCTAACATTTGCTTGGTTGGAGGCACACGAGCGTCTCCGCATTTCTGATTGGAGAAAAGCTTTTAATCTCATATAGGCTACATCAAATTCCTCCCGAGAAGTCTGAATTTGATCTCCGGCAATCGTAACATCATTCACGTTAACACTATCCGAGCGTTTCAGCGCGAACTCACTATCGTCTAATAAATCCATCTCAAGCCTAATTTCCTCATACTGACTAAATATCGATTCTAACCTGTCCATCCAAGTGTCCAATTTGTCCCTGTCTGTTTCATCTGAATAATTTGCAACCATGCGCTCGATAATGTTCAAAGAATCTTTACAGTAACGCTCCTTTTTAGAAAGCCTTTTGAGATTTTTCGCCATCCTGACAAAAGACAGCACTAAAATAATCCGTTTAATTCGTTCTCGCACACGTGTGCCAATATGCCAACCAACCCAAAAATATCTTACGTCAAGCGACTCTATCACGCAGAAATGCGGAACACCATTAAGCCAGATGAATTTAATCTTTGATATCTCCGTATATTCAGGTTAGAAGAAGCATGCAATTGTACTTACAGTCTTTATGCTAAACAATGAGAAACCAAGCCACACCACGCTGCGACGCTACAACGCTCGGACCACGCGTTCAACCACGCCACGTTGGGCTAACAATAGCGGGCGCTGACAAAAGAAACAGTAGAAACTCGTTTCGATGACGCCGATATATCCCGCTTATGACAATCACACTTTACCTTTGCAATTTATTTATATCACAATCGGTTTTATCTAACTGGCTTTAATTGCTCATATCTATTCACTGCCAGTTTTTATTATCTAGCACCTTTTGCACACCACGAGTTCGTTCGAAGATTTCAGATTTGGCGCATTGGCCAACACAAGTAATTGTCTCGCGAAAATCACACCGAACCGCGTAAATCGCGAACACTGTTCTTTACGGTCCTTGATCCGGTTCGAAGGACCAATTTATGATGCCGCGGTCAAGTCCTTCGGATTAAGAAGCAGTGCTCTTGATTTTGGAGTTAGAAACGACACGACTATTTATTGGCTCCGTCGAATATATGACAACGATATTCGATGTGATGCTAACTCGTTTGCTTCGCTTCTATCAAGTTTTATCATATGATAGGTAGAAACACGATCGGTCTGTTCGATCAGATGCTGAGATAGCCTGATAAGGAAACGGTAAAAGAAAGGGTAAACCGTATGTGTCCGATTCGAGCAGATTGCCGTCCCTAATCTACGAAATGCATGAACAGATCCCAAAGCCGAAAAAGGGCTCCAAGCCCGAAAAAGTACCCCAAGCCCGAAAAAGGACCCAAGCTTGAAAAGATACCCCACACCTGAAAAAGGACCCCAAGCCCTATATAGGATCTCAAACCCGATAAAGACCAAAAGCCCGAAAAAGGACCCCAAGCCCGAAAAAAGGGCCCCAAACACGAAAACCGACCCCAAGCCGGCAAAATACCCCAAGCCCGAAAAAAGATCCCAAGCCTGAAAAAGGACCCCAAGCCCGAAAAAAAACACTAAGCCCGAAAAAGGATCCTAAACCCGAAAAAGGACCCAAAGCCCGAAAAAGACCACAAGCCCGAAAAAAGAACCAGAAGTCCGAAAAAATACCACAAGAATATAGGCCTGAAAAAAAACCACAAGCCAGAAAAAGGAACACAAGCCCGAAAAAGCAACTCAAGCCCGAAGAAAGACCCCAAGCCTGAAAAAGCTCCTCAAGCCCAAAAAAAGACCCTAGGCCCGAAAAAGACCATAAGCCCGAAAAAGGACCCCAAACCCGAAAAAGGACCCCAAGCCCGAAAAAGGACCACAAGCCCGAAAAAGGACTCCAAGCCTGAAAAAGACCACACGCCCGAAAAAGACCTCATGCCCGAAAAAGGACACCAACTTAGAAAAGAACCATAAGCCCGAAAATCGAGTACAAGACTACAAGCTTGAAAAAGGACCCCAAGCCCGAAAAAGGACCCCATGCCCAAAAAAGGAACACAAGCCAAAAAAAGAAACTCAAGCCCGAAAAAAGACTCCAATCCTGAAAAACTCCCCAAGCCCAAAAAAAGACCCCAAGCCCAAAAAAGACCCCAAAACCAAAAACCAATAAGTCCAAAAAAGAGCCACAATACTCCAAGCCCGAAAAGGACCCCAAGCCCGATAAAGGACCCCAAGCCAGAAAAAAGACCACAAGCCCGAATAAGGACGACAAGCCCAATAAAGGACCCCTCCCGAAAAAGAACCGCAAGCCAGAAAAAAACCTCAAGTCCGAAAAAGGACCCCAAGCCCGAAAAAGGAAGACAAGCTCAAAAAAGGACTCCTCGCGAAAAAGACTGCAAGCCCGAAAACGACCGAAAAAGGACCTCAAATCCGAAAAAAGATATCCAGCTCGAAAATGGACCATAAGCCCAAAAAAAGACCCCAAGCCCGAAAACGCTCCCCAAGCCCGAAAAAGTACCCCAAGCCCGAAAAAGAACCCCAAGCCCGAAAAAAAACCACAAGCCCGAAAATCGAACCCAAACCAGAAAAAGGACCCCAAGCCCGGTAAGGACCCCAAGCCCGAAAATGAACCCCAAGCTCGAAAAAGGACTACAAATCCGGAAAAGGACCCCAAGCCCGATAAACGACCTCAAGCCCAATAAAAGGACCTCAAGCCCAAAAAAGACCACAAGCCCAAAAAAGGACCCCAAACCCAAAAAGGACCGGAAGCCTGAAAAAGACCACAACCCCGAAAAAGGATCCCAAGCCCTAAATAGAACCCAAAGCCTGGGAAAGACCACAAGCCCGAAAACGACCCCAAGCCCGAAAAAGGACCCCAAGCCCGAAAAAAGAACCATAAGCCCGAAAAATGCCACAACACTATAGGCATTAAAAAGGACCCCAAGCCCGAAAATGGATCCCAAGCCTGAAAAAGGACCCAAAGTCCGAAAACGGACCCCAAGCCCGCTTAAGAACCCCAAGCCCGAAAAAGGACTCCAAGCCCGAAAAGGGACCCTAACCCCAAAAAGGACCCCAAGCTCGAAAGTGAACGACAAGCCCGAAAAAGGACCCCAAGCCCGAAAAAGGGCCACAAGCCCGAAAAAGAACCCGAAGCCCGTAAAAGAACCCCAAGCCCGAAAAAGGATCCCAAGCCCGAAAAAGGACCCCAAGCCCGAAAAAAAACACCAAGCCCGAAAAAGCATCCTAAACGCGAAAAAGGATCCCAAGCCCGAAAAATACACCAAGCTCGAAAAAGGACCACAAGCCTGAAAAAGGCCCCCAAGCCCGAAAAAGGACCCGAAGCCCGAAAAAAGGCCCAAGCCAGAAAAAGGAACCACGCCCGAAAAAGGATCCCAAGCCCGAAAAAGGACCCCACGCCCGAAAAAGGACCCCAATCCCAAAACGGACCCCAAGCACCAAAAACGAGCCCAAACCCAAACAAGTATCCGTAGCCCGAAAAAGGACCCCAAATCCGAGAAAGAACCCCAATCCCGAAAAAGGAACCCAAGCCCGAAAAGGAATCCCATGCCCGAAAAAGGACCCCAAGCCAGAAAAAGGAATACAAGCCCGAAAAAGGACCACAATATTACAAGCCTGAAAAAGGATCCCAAAGCCCGAAAAAGGACTCCAAGCCCGAAAAAGGACCCAAAGCCCGAAAAAGGACCCAAAGCCCGAAAAAGACCCCAATCCCGGAAAAGAACCCAAGCCCAAAATAGGACCACAAGCCCGAAAAATGGATCCCAAAGTTCGTAAAAGGACTCCAAGCCCGAAAAAGGACCACACGCCCGAAAAAGAACCCCAAGCCTAAAAAGTACCCCAAGCCCCAAAAATGAACCCAAGCCCAAAAAAGGATACTAAGCCCGTAAAAGGACCCCAAGCCCGAAAAAGAACTCCTAGCCCGAAAAAGAACACCAAGCCCGAAAAAGAATCCTAAGCCCGAAAAAGGACACCAAGCCAGAAATAGGACTCCAAGCCCGATAAAGAACCCTAGCCCGATAAAGGACCCCAAGCCCGAAAAAGGACCCCAAACCGAAAAGGGCCTCAAGCCCGAAAAAGGACCCCAACCCCGAAAAAGACCTCAAGCCCGAAAGTACCTCAAGCCCGATAAAGACCCCTAGCCCGAAAAAGGACTCCAAGCCCGAAAAAGTACCCCAAGCTCGAAAAGTGACCCCAAACCAAAAAAAGAACCCCAAGCGTTATATAGGATCCCAAACCGGATAAAAACCAAAAGCCCGAAAAAACACCACAAACCCGAAAAAGGACCACAAGCCCGAAAAAGACTCCAAGCCCGAAAAAGGACCCCTAGCCCCAAAAAGGACCCAAGCCAGAAAAGGGACCCCAAACCCGAAAAAGGACTCCAAGCCTGAAAAAGCTCCCCAAGTCCGAAAAACGACAACAAGCTCAAAAAAGGACCCCTCGCAAAAACTACTGCAAGCCCAAAAACGATCGAAAAAGGACCTCAAGTCCGAAAAAAGATACCCAGCTCGAAAAAGGACCTTAAGCCCGAAAAAGGACCCCAAGCCCGAAAAAGCTCCCCAAGCCCGAAAAAGGACCCCAAGCCCGAAAAAGAACCCCAAGCCCGAAAAAAACCACAAGCCCGAAAAACGAACCCAAGCCAGAAAAAGGACCCCAAGCCCGATAAGGACAACAAGCCCAAAAATGAACCCTAAGCTCGAAAAAGGACTACAAATCTGGAAAAGGACCCCAAGCCCGATAAAAGGACCTCAAACCCAAAAAGACCGCAGGCCCAAAAAAGGAACCCAAACCCAAAAAGGACCGGAAGCCTGAAAAAGACCACAACCCCGAAAAAGGATCCCAAGCCCTAAATAGAACCCAAAGCCCGGGAAAGACAACAAGCCGGAAAACGACCCCAAGTCCCAAAAAGGACCCCAAGCCCGAAAAAAGAACCATAAGCCCGAAAAATGCCAGAAGACTACAGGCCTGAAAAAGGACCCCAAGTCCGAAAAAGGACCCCAAGTCCGAAAAAGGACCCAAAGCCCGAAAATGGATCCCAAGCCTGAAAAAGGACCCAAAGTCCGAAAAAGGACCCCAAGCCCGCTTAAGAACCCCAAGCCCGAAAAAGGACTCCAAGCCCGAACAGGGACCCTAACCCCAAAAAGAATTCCAAGCTCGAAAGAGAACCACAAGCCCGAAAATGGATCCCAAGCCGAAAAAGGACCCCAAGCCCGAAAAAGGGCCCCAAGCCCGAAAAGGAAACCGAAGCCCGTAAAAGAACCCGAAGCCCGTAAAAGAACCCTAAGCTCGAAAAAGACCTCAAGCCCGAAAAAGGACCCCAATTTCGAAAAACGACCCCAAGCCAGCAAACTACCCCAAGCCCGAAAAAGGATCCCAAGCCCGAAAAAGGACCCCAGCCCGAAAAAATAACCATAAGTCCGAAAAAATACCACAAGACTATAGGCCTGAAAAAGGACACCAATCCCGAAATAGACTCCAAGCCCGAAAAGGACCCCAAGCCCGAAAAAGGACCACAAACCCGAAAAAAGACCCCTAGCCAGAAAAGGACTCCAAGCCAGAAAAGGGAACACACGCCCGAAAAAGGATTCCAAGCCCGAAAAAGGACCCCACGCCCGAAAAAGTACCCCAAGCCCAAAATGGACCCCAAGCCCCAAAAATGAGCCCAAACCCAAAAAAGTAACCTTAGCCAGAAAAAGGACCCCAAATCCGAAAAAGAACCCTAATCCCGAAAGAGGAACCCAAGCCCGAAAAGGAATCCCAAGCCCGAAAGAGGACCTCAAACCAGAAAAAGGACTACAAGCCCGAAAAAGGACCACAATATTACAAGCCTGAAAAAGGATCCCAAACCTGAAATAGGACCCCAAGCCCGAAAAAGGACCCAAAGCCCGAAAAAGACCCCAATCTCGGAAAAGAACCCAAGCCCAAAATAGGACCACAAGCCCGAAAAATGACCTTTAGTTCGAAAAAGGACTCCAAGCCCGAAAAAGGACCCCACGCCCGAAAAAGAACCCCAAGTCTTAAAAGGACCCTAAGCCCCAAAAATGAACACAAGCCCAAAAAAGGATACTAAGCCCGTAAAAGGACCCCAAGACCGAAAAAGAATTCCTAGCCCGAAAAAGAAGACCAAGCCCGAAAAAGAATCCCAAGCCCGAAAAAGGACACCAAACCAGAAAAAGGACCCCAAGCCCGATAAAGAACCCTAGCTCGATAAAGGACGACAAGCCCAAGAAAGGACCCCAAGCCCGAAAAAGACCACAAGCCCGAAAAAGGATCCCAAGCCCGAAAAAGTACCACAAGCTCGAAAAAGACCACAAGCACGAAAAAGGAAACCGAGCCCGAAAATTGACCCCAGCCCGAAAAAGGATCCCAAACGCGAAAAAGGACCTCAAGCCCGAAAAAGGACCCCAAGCTGAAAAAAACACCAAGCCCGAAAAAGGACCACAAGCCCGAAAAAGGACCCCAATCCCGAAAAAGATCACCAGCCCCCAAAAGGAGCCCAATCACGAAAAAGCACCCCAAGCCCGAAAAAGAACCCAAGCCCGAAATAGGACCCCAAGCCCGAAAAAGGACCCTAAGTTCGAAAAAGGCCCCGAGCCCAAAAAAGGACCCCAAGCACAAAAAGGACCACAAGCCCGAAAAAGGACACCTAGCCCGAAAAAGGACCCCATACCCGAAAAAGGACCCCAAGCCCGAAAAGGGATCCCAAACCCGAAAAAGGACCCTAAGCCCGAAAAAGGACCCCAAGCCTGAAAAAATACCAAGCACGAAAAAGGACCACAAGCCCGAAAAAAGACCCCAAGCCTGAAAAAGCACCCCAAGCCCGAAAAAGAATCCAAGCCCGAAATAGGACCCCAGGCCCGAAAAAGGACCCCAAGTTCGAAAAAGGCCCCTAGCCTGAAAAAGGCTCCCACGCCCGAAAAATTAGCTCAATCCCAAAAAGTTCGAAAAAGAACCCGAAGCTCGAAAAACGAACCCATGCCAGAAAAAGGACCTTAAGCCCGAAAAAGGACCCTAAGTTTGAAAAAGGATCTCAAGCCCGAAGAAAGACCGCGAGCCCGAAAAAGGACCCCAAGCACAAAAAGGACCACAAGCACGAAAAAGGGAACCGAGCCCGTAAAAGGACCCCATTTCCGAAAAAGGACCCCAATCCCGAAAAAGGACTCCAAGCCCGAAAAAGGACCCCAAGCCTGAAAAAAAACACCAAGCCCGAAAAAGGACCACAGGCCCGAAAAAGGACCCCAAGCCCGAAAAAGGACCACAAGCCCGAAAAAAAACACCAGCCCGCAAAAAGGAGTTCAAGCATGAAAAAGCACCCCAAGCTCGAAAAAGAACCCAAGCCCGAAAAAAAAAACACCAAATCCGAATAAGAAGCCCAATCCCGAATAAGGACCCCAAGCCCGAAAACGAATCCCAAGCCCGAAAAAGGACCCCAAGCCCGAAAAAGGACCCAAAGCCCGAAAAAGACCCCAAGCCCGAAAAAAACCCAAGCCCGAAATAGGCCCACAAGCCCGAAAAATGACCTCAAATTCGAAAATGGACTCCAAGCTCGAAAAAGGACCCCACGCCCGAAAAAGGACCCCAAGCCAAAAAGGATTCCAAGCCCCAAAAATGAACCCAAGCCCAAAAAAGGATACTAAGCCCGAAAAACGACTCTAAGCCCGAAAAAGAGACCCCTAGCCCGAAAAAGGACCCCAAACCCGAAAAAGATTCCCTAGCCCGAAAAAGACCCCAAGCCCGAAAAAAAACCCCAAGACCGAAAGGACTTCAAGCCCGA
Organism: Topomyia yanbarensis; assembly: GCF_030247195.1. Taxonomy (NCBI): domain Eukaryota; kingdom Metazoa; phylum Arthropoda; class Insecta; order Diptera; family Culicidae; genus Topomyia; species Topomyia yanbarensis. Next base: position 250,788,749 of record NC_080671.1, read on the forward strand.
AAAAGACCCCTTGCCCGAAAAAGATCCGCAAGCCCGAAAAAGGACCACAAGATTACAAGCCTGAAAAATGACCCCAAGCCCGAAAAACGACCCCAAGCCCAAAAAAGTACCTAAGGCCCGAAAAAGAACCCCTTACCCGAAAAAGGACGACAAGTCCAAAAAAGGAGCCCAAGCCCGAAAAGGACCACAAGCCCGCAAAATGAACCCAAGCCCGAAAAGGACCATAAGCCCGAAATAGACCTCAAGCCCGAAAAATGACCCCAAGCCCGTAAAGGACCCCAAGCCCGAAAAAGGACCACAAACCTCAAAAAGGACCCCAAGCCCGAAAAAGGACCCCAAGCCAGAAAAAGGAACACTCGCCCGAAAAAGGATTCCAAGCCCGAAAAAGGACCCCACGCCCGAAAAAGTACCCCAAGCCCAAAATGGACCCCAAGCCCCAAAAATGAGCCCAAACACAAAAAAGTATCCTTAGCCAGAAAAAGGACCCCAAATCCGAAAAAGAACCCCAATCCCGAAAGGGGAACCCAAGCCCGAAAAGGAATCCCGAGCCCGAAAGAGGACCTCAAGCCAGAAAAAGGACTACAAGCCCGAAAAAGGACCACAATATTACAAGCCTGAGAAAGGATCCCAAGCCCGAAAAAGATTCCCAAGCCCGAAAAAGGACCCAAAGCCCGAAAAATGACCGTAAGTTCGAAAAAGGACCCCACGCCCGAAAAAGAACCCCAAGTCTAAAAAGGACCCCAAGCCCCAAAAATGAACACAAGCCCAAAAAAGGATACTAAGCCCGTAAAAGGACCCCAAGCCCGAAAAAGAACTCCTAGCCCGAAAATGAAGCCCAAGCCCGAAAAAGAATCCCAAGCCCGAAAAAGGACACCAAGCCAGAAAAAGGACCCCAAGCCCGATAAAGAACCCTAGCTCGATAAAGGACGACAAGCCCAAGAAACGACCCCAAGCCCGAAAAAGACCACAAGCCCGAAAAAGGATCCCAAGCCCGAAAAAGTACCACAAGCTCGAAAGAGGACCTCAAGCCCGAAAAAGGACTCCAAACCGAAAAGGGCCTCAAGCCCGAAAAAGGGCCCCAACCCCGAAATAGAATCCCAAGGCCGAAAAAGACAACAAGCCCTAAAAAAGGATCCCAAGCCCGAAGAAGGACCCCAAGTTCGAAAAAAGCCCCGAGCCCGAAAAAGGACCACAAGAATACACCACAAGCCCGAAAAAGGACGCTAAGCCCGAAAAATCACCCCAAGCCCGAAAAAGACCAAAAGCCCGCAGAAGGGCCCAAAACCTGAAAAAGGACCCTAAGCCAGAAAAATTACCGCAAGCCCGAAAAAGACCCCATGCCTAAAAAAGCACCACACGCCCGAATAAGGACGACAAGGACGAAAAAGACCCCAAGCCCAAAAAGGGACCCGAAGCCCGAAAAAGGACGACAAGCCCAAGAAAGGACCCCAAGCCCGAAAACGACCACAAGCCCGAAAAATGATCCCAAGCCTGAAAAATGACTCCAAGTTCTAAAAAGGATTTCAAGCCCGAAAAGGACCCCAAGCCCGAAAAAAACCCCAAGCTCTAAAAAGAACCCAAGCCCGAAAAAGGACCCCGAGTTCGAAAAAGGTTCCAACTCCGAAAAAGGACCCCTAATCCGAAAAAAGGATCACCCGAAAACAGCCGGAAAAAGGGGCCCAAGCACGAAAAAGAAACCCAAGCCCCAAAAAGGACAACAAGCCCGAAAAAGGACCGTAAGCCCAAAAAAGGACCATAAGCCCAAAAGCCCAAAAAAGGACCCTTCCCGAAAAAGACCACAAGCCCGAAAAAGATCACAATCCCGAAAATGACCACAAGACCGAAAAAGGACTCCAAACCCGAAAAAGGACCCCAAGACTGAAAAAGCACCCCAATCCCGAAAAAGGACGACAAGCCTAAACAAGGACTCCAAGCTCGCAAAAGACCACAAGCCCGAAAATGGACCCCAAGCCTGAAAATGACCCCCAGCCCAAATAAGGACCCAAAGCCAGAAAAAGGACACCAAGCCCGAAAAAGGATTCCAAGCCCGACAAAGGGACACAAGGCAAAAAAAGGACCCCAAACCCGAAAAAGGACCCTAAGTCCGAAAAAGAACACCAAGCCCGAAAAAATACCCCAAGCACGAAAAAGGACCTTAAGCCTGAAAAAGGACCCCAAGCCCGAAAAGGGCTCCAAGTTCGAAAAAGACCCCAAGATCTAAAAAGGACCCCAAGCCCAAAAATATCCCAAGCCCGAAAAAGGACCCCAAAACTGAGAAAGGACCCCAATCCCGAAAATGTAGCTCAATCCCAAAAAGGGACCCCAAGCCCGAAATAGGGCCACAAGCTAGAAAAACAACCGAAGCCCGAAAAAGACCACAAGCCCGAAAAAAGCCCCAAGATCGAAAAAGGACCCCAAGCCCGAAAAAGGACCCCAAGCCCGGAAAAGGATCTCGAGCTTGAAATCCGAATCCGAAACAGGGCCCCAAACCCGAAAAAGAACCCCAGGCTCGAAAAAAACCCCATGTCCGAAAAAGAACCCCAAGCTCAAAAAACGAACCCAAGCCAGAAAAAAGACACCAAACCAGAAAAAGGACCCCAAGCTCGAAAAACGATCCCAAGCCCGAAAAAAGACCGCGAGCCCCAAAAAGGACCCCAAGCACAAAAAGGACCACAAGCACGAAAAAGGGAACCGAGCCCGAAAATTGACCTCAGCCCGAAAAAGGATCCCAAACGCGAAAAAGGACCTCTAGCCCGAAAAAGGACCCCATGCCTGAAAAAAACACCAAGCCCGAAAAAGACCACAAGCCCGAAAAAGGACCCCAATCCCGAAAAAGATCACCAGCCCGCAAGAGGAGCCCAATCATGAAAAAGCACCCCAAGCCCGAAAAAGAACCCAAGCCGGAAATAGGACCCCAAGCCCGAAAAAGGACCAAAAGCCCGAAAAAGGACCCCAAGCCAGAAAAAGGATCCCAAGCCCGAAAAAGACCCCAAGCCCGAAAAAGGACCCCAAGCCTGAAAAAAATACCAAGCACGAAAAAGGACTACATGCCCGAAAAAAGGACCCCAAGCCTGAAAAAAAACACCAAGCCCGAAAAAGGACCACAGGCCCGAAAAAGGACCCCAAGCCCGAAAAAGGACCACAAGCCCGAAAAAAAACACCAGCCCGCAAAAAGGAGTTCAAGCATGAAAAAGCACCCCAAGCTCGAAAAAGAACCCAAGCCCGAAAAAAAAACACCAAATCCGAATAAGAAGCCCAATCCCGAATAAGGACCCCAAGCCCGAAAACGAATCCCAAGCCCGAAAAAGGACCCCAAGCCCGAAAAAGGACCCAAAGCCCGAAAAAGACCCCAAGCCCGAAAAAAACCCAAGCCCGAAATAGGCCCACAAGCCCGAAAAATGACCTCAAATTCGAAAAGGGACTCCAAGCTCGAAAAAGGACCCCACGCCCGAAAAAGGACCCCAAGCCAAAAAGGATTCCAAGCCCCAAAAATGAACCCAAGCCCAAAAAAGGATACTAAGCCCGAAAAACGACTCTAAGCCCAAAAAAGAGACCCCTAGCCCGAAAAAGGACCCCAAACCCGAAAAAGATTCCCTAGCCCGAAAAAGACCCCAAGCCCGAAAAAAACCCCAAGACCGAAAGGACTTCAAGCCCGAAAAAGACCCCTTGCCCGAAAAAGATCCGCAAGCCCGAAAAAGGACCACAAGATTACAAGCCTGAAAAATGACCCCAAGCCCGAAAAACGACCCCAAGCCCAAAAAAGTACCTAAGGCCCGAAAAAGAACCCCTTACCCGAAAAAGGACGACAAGTCCAAAAAAGGAGCCCAAGCCCGAAAAGGACCACAAGCCCGCAAAATGAACCCAAGCCCGAAAAGGACCATAAGCCCGAAATAGACCTCAAGCCCGAAAAATGACCCCAAGCCCGAAAAGGACCCCAAGCCCGAAAAAGGACCACAAACCTCAAAAAGGACCCCAAGCCCGAAAAAGGACCCCAAGCCAGAAAAAGGAACACTCGCCCGAAAAAGGATTCCAAGCCCGAAAAAGGACCCCACGCCCGAAAAAGTACCCCAAGCCCAAAATGGACCCCAAGCCCCAAAAATGAGCCCAAACACAAAAAAGTATCCTTAGCCAGAAAAAGGACCCCAAATCCGAAAAAGAACCCCAATCCCGAAAGGGGAACCCAAGCCCGAAAAGGAATCCCGAGCCCGAAAGAGGACCTCAAGCCAGAAAAAGGACTACAAGCCCGAAAAAGGACCACAATATTACAAGCCTGAGAAAGGATCCCAAGCCCGAAAAAGATTCCCAAGCCCGAAAAAGGACCCAAAGCCCGAAAAATGACCGTAAGTTCGAAAAAGGACCCCACGCCCGAAAAAGAACCCCAAGTCTAAAAAGGACCCCAAGCCCCAAAAATGAACACAAGCCCAAAAAAGGATACTAAGCCCGTAAAAGGACCCCAAGCCCGAAAAAGAACTCCTAGCCCGAAAATGAAGCCCAAGCCCGAAAAAGAATCCCAAGCCCGAAAAAGGACACCAAGCCAGAAAAAGGACCCCAAGCCCGATAAAGAACCCTAGCTCGATAAAGGACGACAAGCCCAAGAAACGACCCCAAGCCCGAAAAAGACCACAAGCCCGAAAAAGGATCCCAAGCCCGAAAAAGTACCACAAGCTCGAAAAAGGACCTCAAGCCCGAAAAAGGACTCCAAACCGAAAAGGGCCTCAAGCCCGAAAAAGGGCCCCAACCCCGAAATAGAATCCCAAGGCCGAAAAAGACAACAAGCCCTAAAAAAGGATCCCAAGCCCGAAGAAGGACCCCAAGTTCGAAAAAAGCCCCGAGCCCGAAAAAGGACCACAAGAATACACCACAAGCCCGAAAAAGGACGCTAAGCCCGAAAAATCACCCCAAGCCCGAAAAAGACCAAAAGCCCGCAGAAGGGCCCAAAACCTGAAAAAGGACCCTAAGCCAGAAAAATTACCGCAAGCCCGAAAAAGACCCCATGCCTAAAAAAGCACCACACGCCCGAATAAGGACGACAAGGACGAAAAAGACCCCAAGCCCAAAAAGGGACCCGAAGCCCGAAAAAGGACGACAAGCCCAAGAAAGGACCCCAAGCCCGAAAACGACCACAAGCCCGAAAAATGATCCCAAGCCTGAAAAATGACTCCAAGTTCTAAAAAGGATTTCAAGCCCGAAAAGGACCCCAAGCCCGAAAAAACCCCAAGCTCTAAAAAGAACCCAAGCCCGAAAAAGGACCCCGAGTTCGAAAAAGGTTCCAACTCCGAAAAAGGACCCCTAATCCGAAAAAAGGATCACCCGAAAACAGCCGGAAAAAGGGGCCCAAGCACGAAAAAGAAACCCAAGCCCCAAAAAGGACAACAAGCCCGAAAAAGGACCGTAAGCCCAAAAAAGGACCATAAGCCCAAAAGCCCAAAAAAGGACCCTTCCCGAAAAAGACCACAAGCCCGAAAAAGATCACAATCCCGAAAATGACCACAAGACCGAAAAAGGACTCCAAACCCGAAAAAGGACCCCAAGACTGAAAAAGCACCCCAATCCCGAAAAAGGACGACAAGCCTAAACAAGGACTCCAAGCTCGCAAAAGACCACAAGCCCGAAAATGGACCCCAAGCCTGAAAATGACCCCCAGCCCAAATAAGGACCCAAAGCCAGAAAAAGGACACCAAGCCCGAAAAAGGATTCCAAGCCCGACAAAGGGACACAAGGCAAAAAAAGGACCCCAAACCCGAAAAAGGACCCTAAGTCCGAAAAAGAACACCAAGCCCGAAAAAATACCCCAAGCACGAAAAAGGACCTTAAGCCTGAAAAAGGACCCCAAGCCCGAAAAGGGCTCCAAGTTCGAAAAAGACCCCAAGATCTAAAAAGGACCCCAAGCCCAAAAAGATCCCAAGCCCGAAAAAGGACCCCAAAACTGAGAAAGGACCCCAATCCCGAAAATGTAGCTCAATCCCAAAAAGGGACCCCAAGCCCGAAATAGGGCCACAAGCTAGAAAAACAACCGAAGCCCGAAAAAGACCACAAGCCCGAAAAAAGCCCCAAGATCGAAAAAGGACCCCAAGTCCGAAAAAGGACCCCAAGCCCGGAAAAGGATCTCGAGCTTGAAATCCGAATCCGAAACAGGGCCCCAAACCCGAAAAAGAACCCCAGGCTCGAAAAAAACCCCATGTCCGAAAAAGAACCCCAAGCTCAAAAAACGAACCCAAGCCAGAAAAAAGACACCAAACCAGAAAAAGGACCCCAAGCTCGAAAAACGATCCCAAGCCCGAAAAAAGACCGCGAGCCCCAAAAAGGACCCCAAGCACAAAAAGGACCACAAGCACGAAAAAGGGAACCGAGCCCGAAAATTGACCTCAGCCCGAAAAAGGATCCCAAACGCGAAAAAGGACCTCTAGCCCGAAAAAGGACCCCATGCCTGAAAAAAACACCAAGCCCGAAAAAGACCACAAGCCCGAAAAAGGACCCCAATCCCGAAAAAGATCACCAGCCCGCAAGAGGAGCCCAATCATGAAAAAGCACCCCAAGCCCGAAAAAGAACCCAAGCCCGAAATAGGACCCCAAGCCCGAAAAAGGACCAAAAGCCCGAAAAAGGACCCCAAGCCAGAAAAAGGATCCCAAGCCCGAAAAAGACCCCAAGCCCGAAAAAGGACCCCAAGCCTGAAAAAAATACCAAGCACGAAAAAGGACTACATGCCCGAAAAAAGACCCCAAGTCCGAAAAAGACCACAAGCCTGAAAAAGCACCCCACCACAAGCCCGAAAAAGGACCCCAAGTTCGAAAAAGGCCCCGAGCCTGAAAAAGGCTCCCACGCCCGAAAAAGTAGCTCAATCCCAAAAAGTTCGAAAAAGAACCCGAAGCTCGAAAAACGAACCCATGCCAGAAAAAGGACCTTAAGCCCGAAAAAGGACCCTAAGTTCGAAAAAGGATCTCAAGCCCGAAGAAAGACCGCGAGCCTGAAAAAGGACCCCAAGCACAAAAAGGACCACAAGCCCGAAGAAGGACACCAAGCCCGAAAAAGGACTCCATTTCCGAAAAAGGACCCCAATCCCGAAAAAGGACTTCAAGCCCGAAAAAGGACCCTAAGCCTGAAAAAAAACACCAAGCCCGAAAAAGGACCCCAAGCCCGAAAAAGGACCCCAAGCCCGAAAAAAAACACCAGCCCGCAAAAAGGATTTCAAGCATGAAAAGGCAGCCCAAGCCCGAAAAAGAACCCAAGCCCGAAAAAACCCCAAATCCGAATAAGAACCCCAATCCCGAAAAAGGACCCCAAGCCCGAAAAAGAATCCCAAGCCCGAAAAAGGACCCCAAGCCCGAAAGAGGACCCAAAGCCCGAAAAAGACCCCAAGCCCGAAAAAACCCAAGCCCGAAATAGGCCCACAAGCCCGAAAAATGACCCCAAACTCGAAAAGGGACTCCAAGCCCGAAAAAGGACCCCACGCCCGAAAAAGGACCCCAAGCCCAAAAATGAACCCAAGCCCAAAAAAGTATACTAAGCCCGAAAAAGGACCCCAAGCACGAAAAAGAGACCCCTAGCCCGAAAAAGGACCCCAAACCCGAAAAAGATTCCCTAGCCCGAAAAAGACCCCAAGCCCGAAAAAAAACACCAAGACCGAAAGGACTTCAAGCCCGAAAAAGACCCCTTGCCCGAAAAAGATCCGCAAGCCCGAAAAAGGACCACAAGCTTACAAGCCTGAAAAATGACCCCAAGCCCAAAAAAGTACCTGAGGCTCGAAAAAGGACCCCTTACCCGAAAAAGGACGACAAGTCCAAAAAAGGAGCCCAAGCCCGAAAAGGCCCATAAGCCCGAAATAGACCTCAAGCCCGAAAAATGACCCCAAGCCCGAAAAAGGACCCCAAGCCCGAAAAGCACCCCAAGCCCGTAAAAGGAACCCAAGCCGGAAAAAGACCCCAAGCCCGAAAAAGACACCAAGCCCGAAAAAGGTCCCCAAAGTCGAAACAGACCCCAAGCCCGAAAAAGGACCCCAAGCCCGAAAAAGGACCCCAAGCCTAAAAAAGAACCCAAGCCCGAAAAGGACTTCATACCCGAAACTGTACCTCAAACCCGAAAAAGGACCCCAAGCCCGAAAAAGGACCCCAAGCCCGTAAAAGGACCCCAAGCCCGAAAAAGGACCCCAAGCCAGAAAAAGCTTTCCAACCCCAAAAAAGGACGACAAACCCAAAAAAGGACTCCAAGCCCGAAAAAGGACCACAAGGTCGAAAATGGACCCCAAGACCGAAAACGACCCCAAGCCAGAAAAAGGAACCCAAGCCCGAAAAAGGAACCCAAGGCCACAAAAGGAACCCAAGGCCAAAAAAGACCCCAAACCTAAAAAAGGACCCCAAGTCCGAAAAAGAACACCAAGCCCGAAAAAGTAGCTCAATCCAAAATAAGGACCCCAAGCCCGAAAAAGGACCACAAGCTAGAAAAACAACCGAAGCCCGAATAAAAACCCCAAGCCCGAAAAAACCAAAATCCCGAAAAAAGCCCCAAGATCGAAAAAGGACCCCATGCCCGAAAAATGAACCCAAGCCCGAAAAAGGATCCTAAGCCCGAAAAACGACCCCAAGCCCGAAAAAGCACCCCATGCTCGTAAAATGAACCCAAGAACAAAAATGAATCCTAGGCCCGAAAAAGGACCCCAAGCCTGAAAAAGGTTCCCAAGCCCGAAAAAGGACCCCAAGCCCGAAAAAGGACGACAAGCCCAAGGGAGGACCCCAAGCCCGAAAAAGACCACAAACCCTAAAAAAGAATCCCAAGCCCGAAAATGGACCCAAAGTTCAAAAAAAAACCAAGCCCGAAAAAGGACCACAAGAATACACCACAAGCCCGAAAAAGGACCCTAAGCTCGAAAAATCACTTCAAGCCCGAAAAAGACCAAAAGCCCGGAAAAGACAAAAAGCCCGTAAAAAGAACCCCAAGCCCGAAAAAGTAGCTCAATCCCAAAAAATGACCCCAAGCCCGAAAAAGGACCACAAGCTAGAAAAACAACCGAAGCCCGAATAAAGACCACAAGCTCGAAAAAGACCACAAGCCCGAAAAAAAGCCCCCAGATCGAAAAAGGACCGTAAGCCCGAGTAAGGACCCCAAGTTCGAAAAAGGACCCCAAGCCCGAAAAAGGACCCCAAGTCCGAAAAATGAACCAAAGCCCAAAAAATGATCCTAAGCCAGAAAAAGGTCCCCAAGCCCGAAAAAGGACGACAAGCCCAAGAAAGGACCCCAAGCCCGAAAAAACCACAAGCCCTAGAAAAGCATCCCAAGCCCAAGAAAGCACCCTAAGTTCGAAAAATATCTCCAAGCCCGAAAAAAGATCACAGAAATACACCACAAGCCCGAAAAAGGACCCTAAGCCCGAAAAAGGACCCCAAGCCCGAAAAAGGACCCCATGCCTAAAAAAGCACCCCAAGCCCGAAAAAGAATCCAAGCCCGAAAAAAACCCAAATCCGAAAAAGAACCCCAATCCCGAAAAAGGACCCCAAGCCCGAAAAAGCATCCCAAGCACGAAAAAGGACCCCAAGCCCGAAAAAGGACCCAAAGCCCGAAAAAGACCCCAAGCCCGAAAGGACCTCAAGCCTGATAAAGAACCCTTGCCCGAAAAAGATACGCAAGCCCGAAAAAGGACCACAAGCTTACGAGCCTGAAAAATGACCCCAAGCCCGAAAAAGGACCCCAAGCCAGAAAAAGGACCCCAAGCCCGAAAAAGAACGACAAGCCCAAGAAAGGACCCCAAGCCCGAAAAAAATCACAAGCCCTAAAAAAGGATCCCAAGCCCTAAAAAGGACCCAAAGTTCGACAAAAAAAACTCCAAGCCCGAAAAAGGACCACAAGAATACACCACAAGCCCGAAAAAGGACCCTAAGCCCGAAAAATCACCCCAAGCCCGAAAAAGACCAAAAGCCCGCAAAATGGCATCAAGCCTGAAAAATGACCCCAAGCCCAAAAAAGGACCCCAAGCCCGAAAACGGACGACAAGCTCCAGATAGGAACCCAAGCCTGAAAAAAGGAGTTCAAGCATGAAAAAGCAGCCCAAGCCCGAAAAAGAACCCAAGCCCGAAAAAACCCCAAATCCGAATAAGAACCCCAATCCCGAAAAAGGACCCCAAGCCCGAAAAAGAATCCCAAGCCCGAAAAAGGACCCCAAGCCCGAAAGAGGACCCAAAGCCCGAAAAAGACCCCAAGCCCGAAAAAACCCAAGCCCGAAAAATGACCCCAAACTCGAAAAGGGACTCCAAGCCCGAAAAAGGACCCCACGCCCGTAAAAGGACCCCAAGCCCAAAAAGGATTCCCAGCCCCAAAAATGAACCCAAGCCCAAAAAAGTATACTAAGCCCGAAAAAGGACCCCAAGCACGAAAAAGGACCCCTAGCCCGAAAAAGGACCCCAAACCCGAAAAAGATTCCCTAGCCCGAAAAAGACCCCAAGCCCGAAAAAACCCCAAGACCGAAAGGACTTCAAGCCCGAAAAAGACCCCTTGCCCGAAAAAGATCCGCAAGCCCGAAAAAGGACCACAAGCTTACAAGCCTGAAAAATGACCCCAAGCCCAAAAAAGTACCTGAGGCTCGAAAAAGAACCCCTTACCCGAAAAAGGACGACAAGTCCAAAAAAGGAGCCCAAGCCCGAAAAGGACCACAAGCCCGCAAAAGGAACCCAAGCCCGAAAAGGACCATAAGCCCGAAATAGACCTCAAGCCCGAAAAATGACCCCAAGCCCGAAAAAGGACCCCAAGCCCGAAAAAGGACCCCAAGCCCGAAAAGCACCCCAAGCCCGTAAAAGGACCCCAAGCCGGAAAAAGACCCCAAGCCCGAAAAAGACACCAAGCCCGAAAAAGGTCCCCAAAGTCGAAACAGACCCCAAGCCCGAAAAAGGACCCCAAGCCCGAAAAAGGACCCCAAGCCTGAAAAAGAACCCAAGCCCGAAAAGGACTTCATACCCGAAATTGTTCCTCAAACCCGAAAAAGGACCCCAAGCCCGAAAAAGGACCCCAAGCCTGAAAAAGCTTTCCAATCCCAAAAAAGGACGACAAACCCAAAAAAGACTCCAAGCCCGAAAAAGGACCACAAGGTCGAAAATGGACCCCAAGCCCGAAAACGACCCCAAGCCCGAAAAAGGACCACAAGGTCTAAAATGGACCCCAAGACCGAAAACGACCCCAAGCCAGAAAAAGGAACCCAAGCCCGAAAAAGGATCTCAAGCCCGAAAAAGGAACCCAAGGCCACAAAAGGAACCCAAGGCCAAAAAAGACCCCAAACCTAAAAAAGGACCCCAAGTCCGAAAAAGAACACCAAGCCCGAAAAAGTAGCTCAATCCAAAATAAGGACCCCAAGCCCGAAAAAGGACCACAAGCTAGAAAAACAACCGAAGCCCGAATAAAGACCCCAAGCCCGAAAAAACCAAAATCCCGGAAAAAAGCCCCAAGATCGAAAAAGGACCCCATGCCCGAAAAAGGACCCCAAGCCCGAAAAATGAACCCAAGCCCGAAAAAGGAAGAAAAAAAATCCGAATAAGAACCCCAATCCCGAAAAAGGACCCCAAGCCCGAAAAAGAATCCCAAGCCCGAAAAAAGACCCCAAGCCCGAAAGAGGACCCAAAGCCCGAAAAAGACCCCAAGCCCGAAAAAAACCCAAGCCCGAAATAGGCCCACAAGCCCGAAAAATGACCCCAAACTCGAAAAGGGACTCCAAGCCCGAAAAACGACCCCACGCTTGAAAAAGGACCCCAAGCCCAAAAAGGATTCCCAGCCCCAAAAATGAACCCAAGCCCAAAAAAGTATACTAAGCCCGAAAAAGGACCCCAAGCACGAAAAAGGACCCCTAGCCCGAAAAAGGACCCCAAACCCGAAAAAGATTCCCTAGCCCGAAAAAGACCCCAAGCCCGAAAAAAAACCCCAAGACCGAAAGGACTTCAAGCCCGAAAAAGACCCCTTGCCCGAAAAAGATCCGCAAGCCCGAAAAAGGACCACAAGCTTACAAGCCTGAAAAATGACCCCAAGCCCAAAAAAGTACCTGAGGCTCGAAAAAGGACCCCTTACCCGAAAAAGGACGACAAGTCCAAAAAAGGAGCCCAAGCCCGAAAAGGACCACAAGCCCGCAAAAGGAACCCAAGCCCGAAAAGGACCATAAGCCCGAAATAGACCTCAAGCCCGAAAAATGACCCCAAGCCCGAAAAAGGACCCCAAGCCCGAAAAGCACCCCAAGCCCGTAAAAGGACCCCAAGCCGGAAAAAGACCCCAAGCCCGAAAAAGACACCAAGCCCGAAAAAGGTCCCCAAAGTCGAAACAGACCCCAAGCCCGAAAAAGGACCCCAAGCCCGAAAAATGACCCCAAGCCTGAAAAAGAACCCAAGCCCGAAAAGGACTTCATACCCGAAATTGTACCTCAAACCCGAAAAAGGACCCCAAGCCCGAAAAAGGACCCCAAGCCCGTAAAAGGACCCCAAGCCCGAAAAAGGACCCCAAGCCTGAAAAAGCTTTCCAATCCCAAAAAAGGACGACAAACCCAAAAAAGACTCCAAGCCCGAAAAAGGACCACAAGGTCGAAAATGGACCCCAAGCCCGAAAAAGGACCACAAGGTCGAAAATGGACCCCAAGACCGAAAACGACCCCAAGCCAGAAAAAGGAACCCAAGCCCGAAAAAGGATCTCAAGCCCGAAAAAGGAACCCAAGGCCACAAAAGGAACCCAAGGCCAAAAAAGACCCCAAACCTAAAAAAGGACCCCAAGTCCGAAAAAGAACACCAAGCCCGAAAAAGTAGCTCAATATAAAATAAGGACCCCAAGCCCGAAAAAGGACCACAAGCTAGAAAAACAACCGAAGCCCGAATAAAGACCCCAAGCCCGAAAAAACCAAAATCCCGAAAAAAAGCCCCAAGATCGAAAAAGGACCCCATGCCCGATAAAGGACCCCAAGCCCGAAAAATGAACCCAAGCCCGAAAAAGGATCCTAAGCCCGAAAAACGACCCCAAGCCCGAAAAAGCACCCCATGCTCGTAAAATGAACCCAAGCACAAAAATGGATCCTAGGCCCGAAAAAGGACCCCAAGCCTGAAAAAGGTTCCCAAGCCCGAAAAAGGACCCCAAGCCCGAAAAAGGACGACAAGCCCAAGGGAGGACCCCAAGCCCGAAAAAGACCACAAGCCCTAAAAAAGAATCCCAAGCCCGAAAATGGACCCAAAGTTCAAAAAAAAACCAAGCCCGAAAAAGGACCACAAGAATACACCACAAGCCCGAAAAAGGACCCTAAGCTCGAAAAATCACTTCAAGCCCGAAAAAGACCAAAAGCCCGGAAAAGACAAAAAGCCCGTAAAAACAACCCCAAGCCCGAAAAAGTAGCTCAATCCCAAAAAAGGACCCCAAGCCCGAAAAAGGACCACAAGCTAGAAAAACAACCGAAGCCCGAATGAAGACCACAAGCTCGAAAAAGACCACAAGCCCGAAAAAAAGCCCCAAGCTCGAAAAAGGACCGTAAGCCCGAGTAAGGACCCCAAGTTCGAAAAAGGACCCCAAGCCCGAAAAAGGACCCCAAGTCCGAAAAATGAACCAAAGCCCAAAAAATGATCCTAAGCCAGAAAAAGGTCCCCAAGCCCGAAAAAGGACAACAAGCCCAAGAAAGGACCCCAAGCCCGAAAAAAACCACAAGCCCTAGAAAAGGATCCCAAGCCCAAGAAAGGACCCTAAGTTCGAAAAATATCTCCAAGCCCGAAAAAAGATCACAGAAATACACCACAAGCCCGAAAAAGGACCCTAAGCCCGAAAAAGGACCCCAAGCCCGAAAAAGGACCCCATGCCTGAAAAAGCACCCCAAGCCCGAAAAAGAATCCAAGCCCGAAAAAGACCCAAATCCGAAAAAGAACCCCAATCCCGAAAAAGGACCCCAAGCCCGAAAAAGAATCCCAAGCACGAAAAAGGACCCCAAGCCCGAAAAAGGACCCAAAGCCCGAAAAAGACCCCAAGCCCGAAAGGACCTCAAGCCTGATAAAGAACCCTTGCCCGAAAAAGATACGCAAGCCCGAAAAAGGACCACAAGCTTACAAGCCTGAAAAATGACCCCAAGCCCGAAAAAGGACCCCAAGCCAGAAAAAGGACCCCAAGCCCGAAAAAGAACGTCAAGCCCAAGAAAGGACCCCAAGCCCGAAAAAAACCACAAGCCCTAAAAAAGGATCCCAAGCCCTAAAAAGGACCCAAAGTTCGACAAAAAAAACTCCAAGCCCGAAAAAGGACTACAAGAATACACCACAAGCCCGAAAAAGGACCCTAAGCCCGAAAAATCACCCCAAGCCCGAAAAAGACCAAAAGCCCGCAAAATGGCATCAAGCCAGAAAAAGGACCCTAAGCCCGAAAAAGGACCCCAAGCCCGAAAAAGGACCCCATGCCTGAAAAAGCACCCCAAGCCCGAATAAGGACGACAAGGCCGAAAAAGACCCCAAGCCCAAAAAAGGACCCCAAGCCCGAAAACGGACGACAAGCTCCAGATAGGACCCCAAGCCTGAAAAAAAACTTAAGCCCGAAAAATGATCCCAAGCCCGAAAAAGTACCCCAAGTTCGAAAAAGAACCACAAGCCCGAAAAAGGACCCAAACCGAAAAGGGCCTCAAGCCCGAAAAAGGACTTCATGCCTGAAAAAGGACCCCAAGCCCGAAAAAATACGACAAGCCCGAAAAAGACCACAAGCCCGAAAAAGGACCCAAGCTCGAAAAAAGACGACTAGCCCAAGAAAGGACCCCAAACCCAAAAATGACCACAACCCCGAAAAAGGACCCCAAGCCCGAAAAATGACTCCAAGTTCTAAAAAAGACCTCAAGCCCGAAAAGTACCCCAAGCACGAAAAAGAACCCCAAGCTCGAAAAAGACCCAAACCCGAAAAAAGACTCCGAGTTCGAAAAAGGTTCCAACTCTTAAAAAGGACCCCTAATCCGAAAAAGGATCACATGCCGGAAAAAGGGACCAAGCCCGAAAAAGAAACCCAAGCCCGAAAAAGGACACCAAGGCCTAAAAAGGACCGTAAGTCCGAAAAAGGACCATAAGCCCAAAAAGGACCCTTCCCGAAAAAGACCACAAGCCCGAAAAAGACCCCACGCCCGAAAAAAGACACCAAGCCCAAAAAAGACCACAAGCCAGAAAAAGACCACAAGCCCGAAAAAGGACCACAAACCCGAAAAAGGCCGTATGCCTAGAAAAGACCACATGCCTGACAAAGGACCGCAAGCCCGAAATAGGACTCCAAGCCCGAAAAAGGGCCCCAAGCCCGAAAAAGGACCGTAAGCCCGAAAAAGGACTCCAAGCCCGAATAAGGACCCAAAGCCAGAAAAAGGACCCCAAGCCCGAAAAAGGATCTTAAGCCTGAAAAAGGACCCCAAGTTCGAAAAAGACCCCAAGATCTAAAAAGGATCCCAAGCCCAAAAAGGAACCAAGCCCGAAAAAGGACCCCAAAACCAAGAAAGGACCCCAAGCCCGAAAATGTAGCTCAATCCCAAAAAGGGAACCCAAGCCCGAAAAAAGATCACAAGCTACAAAAACAACCGAAGCCCGAATAAAGACCACAAGCCCGAAAAAAGCCCCAAGATCGAAAAAGGACCCCAAGCCCGAAAAAGGACCCCAAGCCCGAAAAGGGCCCCAAGTTCGAAAAAGACCCCAAGAACGAAAAAGGACCCCAAGCCTGAAAAAACACCAAACCTGAAAAAGGACCACAAGCCCGAAAAAGGACCCCAAGCCCGAAAAAGACAACAAGCCCGCAAAAGTACCCTAAGCCTGAAAAAGCACCCCAAGCCCGAAAAAGAATCCAAGCCCGAAAAAGGACCCCAAGTTCGAAAAAGGCCCCGATCCTGGAAAAGGACCCCACGCCCGAAAAAGGACCTCAAGCCCAAAAAGGACCCCAAGCCCCAAAAATGAGCCCAAACCCAAAAAAAGGATACTAAGCTCGAAAAAGGACCCCAAATCCGAAAAAGAAACCTAATCCCGAAAAAGGACCCCAAGCCCGAAAAATGAACCAAAGCCCGAAAAAGGATCCTAAGCCCGAAAAAGGACCCCAAGCCTGAAAAAGGACCTCATACCCGAAAAATTAACCCAAGCCCAAAAAAAGATCCTAAGTCCAAAAAAGGACCCCAAGCCCGAAAAAAACACAAGCCCTAAAAAAGGATCCCAAGCCAGAAAAAGGACCCCAAGCCCGTAAAAGGACCCCAAGCCCGAAAAAGGACCCCATGCGTGAAAAAGCACCCCAAGCCCGAAAAAGAATCCAAGCCCGAAAAAAAACCCCAAATCCGAATAAGAACCTCAATCCTGAAAAAGGACCCCAAGCCCGAAAAAGAATCCCAAGCCCGAAAAAGGACCCAAAGCCCGAAAAAGACCCCAAGCCCGAAAAAAAACCCAAGCCCGAAATAGGACCACAAGCCAGAAAAATGACCCCAAGTTCGAAAAGAGACTCCAAGCCCGAAAAAGGACCCCACGCCCGAAAAAGGACCCCAAGCCCAAAATGGATTCCAAGCCCCAAAAATGAACCCAAGCCCAAAAAAGTATACTAAGCCCGAAAAAGGACCCCAAGCCCGAAAAAGAACCCCTAGCCCGAAAAAGGACCCCAAACCCGAAAAAGATTCCCTAGCCCGAAAAAGACCCCAAGCCCGGAAAAAGACCCCAAGCCCGGAAAAAGACCCCAAGCCCGAAAGGACCTCAAGCCCGATAAAAACCCCTTGCCCGAAAAAGATCCGCAAGCCCGAAAAAGGACCACAAGCTTACAAGCCTGAAAAATGACCCCAAGCCCGAAAAAGGACCCCAAGCCCAAAAAAGTACCTGAGGCCCGAAAATGGACGACAAGTCCAAAAAGGACCCCAAGCCCGAAAAGGACCGCAAGCACGCAAAAGGAACCCAAGCCCGAAAAGGACCATAAGCCCGAAATAGACCATAAGCCCGAAATAGACCTCAAGCCTGAAAAATGACTCCAAGCCCGAAAAAGGACCCCAAGCCCAAAAAAGAACCCCAAGCCCGAAAAGCACCCAAAGCCCGTAAAAGGACCGCAAGCCCGAAAAAGGACCCCAAGCCCGAAAAAGACCCCAAGCCCAAAAAAGGGCCCCAAAGCCGAAACAGACCCCAAGCCCGAAAAAGGACCACAAGCCTGAAAAAGAACCCAAGCCCGAAAAGGACTTCATACCCGAAATTGTACCTCAAGCCCGAAAAAGGATCCCAAGCCCGAAAAAGGACCCCAAGCCTGAAAAAGGACCCCAATCCCAAAAAAGGACGACAAACCCAAAAAAGGACTCCAAGCCCGAAAAAGCACCACAAGCCCGAAAATGGATCCCAAGCCCGAAAACGACCCCAGTCCGAATAAAGACCCCAAGCCAGACAAAGCACCCCAAGCACGTAAAAGGACCCCAAGCCCGAAAAAGGACCCCATGCCTGAAAAAGCACCCCAAGCCCAAAAAAGAATCCAAGCCCGAAAAAAACTCCAAATCCGAATAAGAACCCCAAACCCGAAAAAGGACCTTAAGCCCGAAAAAGAATCCCAAGCCCGAAAAAGGACCCCAACCCCAAAAAGGACCCCAAGCCCGAAAAGCACCCAAAGACCGTAAAGGACCCCAAGCCCGAAAAAGGACCCCAAGCCCGAAAAAGGACCCCAAGCCTGAAAAAACACCAAGCCCGAAAAAGGACCGCAAGGCCTTAAAAGGACCCCAAGCCCGAAAAAGACCACAAGCCCGCAAATTGACCCCAAGCCTGAAAAAGCAACCCAAGCCCGAAAAAGAATCCAAGCC
Organism: Topomyia yanbarensis; assembly: GCF_030247195.1. Lineage (NCBI taxonomy): Eukaryota > Metazoa > Arthropoda > Insecta > Diptera > Culicidae > Topomyia > Topomyia yanbarensis. The sequence goes on from NC_080671.1 coordinate 250,806,490, forward strand.
CGAAAAAAACCCAAAAATCCGAATAAGAACCCCAATCCCGAAAAAGGACCCCAAGCCCGAAAAAGAATCCCAAGCCCGCAAAAGGACCCCAAGCCCGAAAAAGGACCCAAAGCCCGAAGAAGACCCCAAGCCCGAAAAAAACCCAAGCCCGAAATAGGACCACAAGCCCGAAAAATGACCTCATGTTCGAAAAGAGACTCCAAGCCCGAAAAAGGACCCCACGCCCGAAAAAGGACCCCAAGCTCAAAAAGGATTCCAAGCCCCAAAAATGAACCCAAGCTCAAAAAATACTAAGGATACTAAGCCCAAAAAAGGACCCCAAGCCCGAAAAAGAACCCCTAGCCCGAAAAAGGACCCCAAACCCGAAAAAGATTCCCTAGCCCGAAAAAGACCCCAAGCCCGAAAGGACCTCAAGCCCGATAAAGCCCCCTTGTCCGAAAAAGATCCGCAAGCCCGAAAAAGGACCACAAGCTTACAAGCCTGAAAACTGACCCCAAGCCCGAAAAAGGACCCCAAGCACGAAAAAGGACCCAAAGCCCCAAAAAGGACCACAAGCCCAAAAAAGTACCTGAGGCCCGAAAAAGGACCCCTTGCCCGAAAAAGGACGACAAGTCCAAAAAAGGACCATAAGCCCGAAAAGGACCACAAGCCCGCAAAAGGAACCCAAGCCCGAAAATCACCCAAAGCCCGTAAAAGGACCCCAAGCCCGAAAAAAGACCCCAAGCCCGAAAAAGGGCCCCACAGCCGAAGCAGACCCCAAGCCCGAAAAAGGACCCGAAAAAAACCCTTGAAAAAAGGCCTGAAAAAAAACACCAAGCACGAAAAAGGACCACAAGCCTGAAAAAGGACTCCAAGCCCGAAAAAGGACCCCAAGCCCGAAAAAGGACCCCAAGCCCGTAAAAGGACCCCAAGCCCGAAAAAGAACCCCAAGCCTGAAAAAGCACCCCAATCCCAAAAAAGGACGACAAACACAAAAAAGGACTACAAGCCCGAAAAAGGACCACAAGCCCGAAAATGGACCCCAAGCCCGAAAACGACCCCAGTCCGAATAAGGACCCCAAGCCAGAAAAAGGAACCCAAGCCCGAAAAAGGATCCCAAGCCCGAAAAACGAACCAAAGGCCAAAAAAGACCTTAAACCTAAAAAAGGACCCCAAGTCCGAAAAAGAACACCAAGAACGAAAAAAACCCAAGCCCGAAAAAGGGCCTTAAGCCTGAAAAAGGACCCCAAGCCCGAAAAGGACCCCAAGTTCGAAAAAGAATCCAAGATCTAAAAAGGACCCCAAGCCCAAAAAGACCCCAATCCCGAAAAAGGACCCCAAGCCCGAAAAAGTAGCTCAATCCCAAATAAGGACCCCAAGCCCGAAAAAGGACCACAAGCTAGAAAAACAACCAAAGTCCGAATAAAGACCACAAGCCCGAAAAAGACCACAAGCCCGAAAAAAGCCCCAAGATCGAAAAAGGACCGTAAGCCCGAGTAAGGACCCCAAGTTCGAAAAAGGACCCCAAGCCCGAAAAATGAACCCAAGCCCGAAAACGGATTCTAAGCCCGAAAAAGGACCCCAAGCCTGAAAAAGCACCCCATGCTCGTAAAATGAACCCAAGCACAAAAAAGGATCCTAGGCCCGAAAAAGGACCCCAAGCATGAAAAAGGTTCCCAAGCCCGAAAATGGACCCATACACCACAAGCTCGAAAAATCACCCCAAGCCCGAAAAAGACCAAAAGCCCGCAAAAGACAAAAAGCCCGTAAAAAGAACCCCAAGCCCGAAAAAGTAGCTTAATCCCAAAAATGAACCCCAAGCCCGAAAAAGGACCACAAGCTAGAAAAACAACCGAAGCCCGAATAAAGACCACAAGCCCGAAAAAGACCACAAGCCCGAAAATAAGCCCCAAGATCGAAAAAGGACCGTAAGCTTGAGTAAGGACCCCAAGTTCGAAAAAGGACCCCAAGCCCGAAAAAGGACCCCAAGCCCGAAAAATGAACCAAAGCCCAAAAAATGATCCTAAGCCCTAAAAAGGACCCAAAGTTCGATAAAAAAAACTCCAAGCCCGAAAAAGGACCACAAGAATACACCACAAGCCCGAAAAAGGACCACAAGCCCGAAAAATCACCCCAAGCCCGAAAAAGACCAAAAGCCCGCAAAAGGGCATCAAGCCAGAAAAAGGACCCTAAGCCCGAAAAAGGACCCCAAGCCCGAAAAAGGACCCCATGCCTGAAAAAGCACCCCAAGCCCGAATAAGGACGACAAGGCCAAAAAAGACCCCAAGCCCAAAAAAGGACCCCAAGCCCGAAAACGGACTACAAGCTCCAGAAAGGACCCCAAGCCCGAAAAAAAACATAAGCCCGAAAAATGATCCCAAGCCCGAAAAAGTACCCCAAGTTCGAAAAAGGACCACAAGCCCGAAAAAGGACCCAAACCGAAAAGGGCCTCAAGCCCGAAAAAGGACTCCATGCCTGAAAAAGGACCCCAAGCCCGAAAAAATACGACAAGCCCGAAAAAGACCACAAGCCCGAAAAAGGACCCAAGCTCGAAAAAAGACGACTAGCCCAAGAAAGGACCCCAAACCCGAAAATGACCACAAGCCCGAAAAAGGACCCCAAGCCCGAAAAATGACTCCAAGTTCTAAAAAATACCTCAAGCCCGAAGAGTACCCCAAGCACGAAAAAGAACCCCAAGCTCGAAAAAGACCCAAACCCGAAAAAAGACTCCGAGTTCGAAAAAGGTTCCAACTCTTAAAAAGGACCCCTAATCCGAAAAAGGATCACATGCCGGAAAAAGGGACCAAGCCCGAAAAAGAAACCCAAGCCCGAAAAAGGACACCAAGGCCTAGAAAGGACCGTAAGCCCGAAAAAGGACCATAAGCCCAAAAAAGGACCCTTCCCGAAAAATGCACCAAGCCCAAAAAAGACCACAAGCCCGAAAAAGACCACAAGCCCTAAAAAGGACCCCAAACCCGAAAAAGGCCGTAAGCCTAGAAAAGACCACATGTCTGACAAAGGACCGCAAGCCCGAAATAGGACTCCAAGCCCGAAAAAGGACCCCAAGCCCGAAAAAGGACCGTAAACCCGAAAAAGGACTCCAAGCCCGAATAAGGACCCAAAGCCAGAAAAAGGACCCCAAGCCCGAAAAAGGATCTTAAGCCTGAAAAAGGACCCCAAGTTCGAAAAAGACCATAAGATCTAAAAAGGACCCCAAGCCCAAAAAGGTACCAAGCCCGAAAAAGGACCCCAAAACCAAAAAAGGACCCCAAGCCCGAAAATGTAGCTCAATCCCAAAAAGGGAACCCAAGCCCGAAAAAAGATCACAAGCTAGAAAAACAACCGAAGCCCGAATAAAGACCACAAGCCCGAAAAAAGCCCCAAGATCGAAAAAGGACCCCAAGCCCGAAAAAGGACCCCAAGCCCGAAAAGAGCCCCAAGTTCGAACAAGACCCCAAGATCGAAAAAGGACCCCAAGCCTGAAAAAACACCAAACCCGAAAAAGGACCACAAGCCCGAAAAAGGACCCCAAGCCCGAAAAAGACCACAAACCCGCAAAAGTACCCTAAGCCTGAAAAAGCACCCCAAGCCCGAAAAAGGATCCAAGCCCGAAAAAGGACCCCAAGTTCGAAAAAGGCCCCGATCCTGGAAAAGGACCCCACGCCCAAAAAAGGACCTCAAGCCCAAAAAGGACCCTAAGCCCCAAAAATGAGCCCAAACCCAAAAAAAGGATACTAAGCTCGAAAAAGGACCCCAAATCCGAAAAAGAAACCTAATCCCGAAAAAGGACCCCAAGCCCGAAAAAGGACCCCAAGCCCGAAAAATGAACCAAAGCCCGAAAAAGGATCCTAAGCCCGAAAAAGGACCCCAAGCCTGAAAAAGGACCCCATACCCGAAAAATTAACCCAAGCCCAAAAAAAGATCCTAAGCCCAAAAAAGGACCCCAAGCCCGAAAAAAACACAAGCCCTAAAAAAGGATCCCAAGCCAGAAAAAGGACCCCAAGCCCGTAAAAGGACCCCAAGCCCGAAAAAGGACCCCATGCCTGAAAAAGCACCCCAAGCCCGAAAAAGAATCCAAGCCCGAAAAAAACCCCAAATCCGAATAAGAACCCCAATCCTGAAAAAGGACCCCAAGCCCGAAAAAGAATCCCAAGCCCGAAAAAGGACCCAAAGCCCGAAAAAGACCCCAAGCCCGAAAAACAACCCAAGCCCGAAATAGGAGCCAGAAAAATGACCCCAAGTTCGAAAAGGGACTTCAAGCCCGAAAAAGGACCCCACGCCCGAAAAAGGACCCCAAGCCCAAAAAGGATTCCAAGCCCCAAAAATGAACCCAAGCCCAAAAAAGTATACTAAGCCCGAAAAAGGACCCCAAGCCCGAAAAAGAACCCCTAGCTCGAAAAAGGACCCCAAACCCGAAAAAGATTCCCTAGCCCGAAAAAGACCCCAAGCCCGAAAGGACCTCAAGCCCGATAAAGACCCCTTGCCCGAAAAAGATCCGCAAGCCCGAAAAAGGACCACAAGCTTACAAGCCTGAAAAATGACCCCAAGCCCGAAAAAGGACCCAAAGCCACAAAAAGGACCACAAGCCCAAAAAAGTACCTGAGGCCCGAAAAAGGACCCCTTGCCCGAAAAAGGACGACAAGTCCAAAAAAGGACCCCAAGCCCGAAAAGGACCATAAGCCCGCAAAAGGAACCCAAGCCCGAAAAGGACCATAAGCCCGAAATAGACCTCAAGCCCGAAAAATGACCCCAAGCCCGAAAAAGGACCCCAAGCCCGAAAAGGGCCCCAAGTTCGAAAATGACCCCAAGATCGAAAAAGGACCCCAAGCCGGAAAAAACACCAAACCCGAAAAAGGACCACAAGCCCGAAAAAGGACCGTAAGCCCGAAAAAGACCACAAGCCCGCAAAAGTACCCTAAGCCTGAAAAAGCACCCCAAGCCCGAAAAAGAATCCAAGGCCGAAAAAGGACCCCAAGTTCGAAAAAGGCCCCGAGCCTGGAAAAGGACCCCACGCCCGAAAAAGGACCTCAAGCCCAAAAAGGACCCCAAGCCCCAAAAATGAGCCCAAACCCAAAAAAAGGATACTAAGCTCGAAAAAGGACACCAAATCGGAAAAAGAAACCTAATCCCGAAAAAGGACCCCAAGCCCGAAAAAGGACCCCAAGCCCGAAAAATGAACCAAAGCCCGAAAAAGGATCCTAAGCCCGAAAAAGGACCCCAAGCCTGAAAAAGGACCCCATACCCGAAAAATTAACCCAAGCCCAAAAAATGATCCTAAGCCCGAAAAAGGACCCCAAGCCCGAAAAAAACCACAAGCCCTAAAAAAGGATCCCAAGCCAGAAAAAGGACCCCAAGCCCGAAAAAGAACCCCAAGCCCGAAAAAGGACCCAAAGCCCGAAAAAGACCCCAAGCCCGAAAAAAACCCAAGCCCGAAATAGGACCACAAGCCAGAAAAATGACCACAAGTTCGAAAAGGGACTCCAAGCCCGAAAAAAGACCCCACGCCCGAAAAAGGACCCCAAGCCCAAAAAGGATTCCAAGCCCCAAAAATGAACCCAAGCCCAAAAAAGGATACTAAGCCCGAAAAAGGACCCCAAGCCCGAAAAAGAACCCCTAGCCCGAAAAAGGACCCCACACCCGAAAAAGATTCCCTAGCCCGAAAAAGACCACAAGCCCGAAAAAGACCCTAAGCCCGAAAGGACCTCAAGCCCGATAAAGACCCCTTGCCCGAAAAAGATCCGCAAGCCCGAAAAAGGACCACAATCTTACAAGCCTGAAAAATGACCCCAAGCCCGAAAAAGGACCCAAAGCCCCAAAAAGGACCACAAGCCCAAAAAAAACCTGAGGCCCGAAAAACGACCCCTTGCCCGAAAAAGGACGACAAGTCCAAAAAAGGACCCTAAGCCCGAAAAGGACCACAAGCCCGCAAAAGCAACCCAAGCCCGGAAAGGACCATAAGCCCGAAATAGACCTCAAGCCCGAAAAATGACCCCAAGCCCGAAAAAGCACCCCAAGCCCAAAAAAGGACCCCAAGCCCGAAAAAGGACCCCAAGCCCGAAAAAGAATCCAAGCCCGAAAAACCCCAAGCCAGAATAAGAACCCCAATCCCGAAAAAGGACCCCAAGCCCGAAAAAAAATCCCAAGCCCGAAAAAGGATCCCAAGCCCGAAAAAGGACTCAAAGCCCGAAAAATCACCCCAAGCACGAAAAAAAACCCAAGCCCGAAATAGGACCACAAGCCCGAAAAATGACCCCAAGTTCGAAAAGGGACTCCAAGCCCGAAAAAGAACCCCACGCCCGAAACAGCACCCCAAGCCCAAAAAGGATACCAAGCCCCAAAAATGAACCCAGGCCCAAAAAAGGATACTAAGCCCGAAAGAGGACCCCAAGCCCTAAAAAGATTCCCTAGCCCGAAAAGACCCCAAGCCCGAAAAAAGACCCCAAGCCCGAAAGGACCTCAAGCCCGATAAAGACCCCTTGCCCGAAAAAGATCCGCAAGCCTGAAAAGGATCACAAGCTTACAAGCCTGAAAAAATGACCCCAAGCCCGAAAAAGGACCCCAAGCCCGAAAAAGGACCCCAAGCCCGAAAAAGGACCCCAAGCCCGAAAAAGGACCCCAAGCCTGAAAAAAACACCAAGCCAGAAGAAGGACCGCAAGCCCTTAAAAGGACCCCAAGCCCGAAAAAGACCACAAGCCCGCAAATGGACCCCAAGCCTGAAAAAGCACCCCAAGCCCGAAAAAGAATCCAAGCCTGAAAAAACCCAAATCCGAATAAGAACCCCAATCCCGAAAAAGGACCCTAAGCCCGAAAAAGAATCCCAAGCCCGAAAAAGGACCCCAAGCCCGAAAAAGGACCCAAAGCTCGAAAAAGACCCCAAGCCCGAAAAAAAACCCAAGCCCGAAATAGGACCACAAGCCCGAAAAATGACTCCAAGTTCGAAAAGGGACTCCAAGCCCGAAAAAGGACCCCACGCCCGAAAAAGGACCCCAAGCCCAAAAAGGAGTCCAAGCTCCAAAAATGAACCCAAGCCCAAAAAAGGATACTAAGCCCGAAAAAGGACCCCAAGCCCGAAAAAGAACCCCTAGCCCGAAAAAGGACCCCACACCCGAAAAAGATTCCCTAGCCCGAAAAAGACCCCAAGCCCGAAAAAAGACCCCAAGCCCGAAAGGACCTCAAGCCCGATAAAGACCCTTTGCCCGAAAAAGATCCGCACGCCCGAAAAAGGACCACAAGCTTACAAGCCTGAAAAATGACCCCAAGCCCGAAAAAGGACCCAAAGCCCCAAAAAGGATCACAAGCCCAAAAAAGTACCTGAGGCGCGAAAAAGGACCCCTTGCCCGAAAAAGGACAAGTCCAAAAAAGGACCCCAAGCCCGAAAAGGACCACAAGCCCGCAAAAGGAACCCAAGCCCGAAAAGGACCATAAGCCCGAAATAGACCTCAAGCCTGAAAAATGACCCCAAGCCCGAAAAAGCACCCCAAGCCCGAAAAGCACCCAAAGCCCGTAAAAGGACCCCATGCCCGAAAAATGACCCCAAGCCCGTAAAAGGACCCCAAGCCCGAAAAAGGACCCCAAGCCTGAAAAAGCACCCCAATCCCAAAAAAGGACGACAAACCCAAAAAAGGACTTCAATCCCGAAAAAAACCACAAGCCCGAAAATGGACCCCAAGCCCGAAAACGACCCCAGTCTGAATAAGGACCCCAAGCCAGAAAAAGGAACCCAAGCCCGAAAAAGGATCCCAAGCCCGAAAAAGGAACCCAAGGCCAAAAAAGACCCCAAACCTAAAAAAGGACCCCAAGTGCGAAAAAGAACACCAAGCACGAAAAAAAACCCAAGCCCGAAAATGGGCCTTAAGCCTGAAAAAGGACCCCAAGCCCGAAAAGGACCCCAAGTTCGAAAAAGAATCCAAGATCTAAAAAGGACCCCAAGCCCAAAAAGACCCCAATCCCGAAAAACGACCCCAAGCCCGAAAAAGTAGCTCAATCCCAAATAAGGACCCCAAGCCCGAAAAAGGACCACAAGCTAGAAAAACAACCAAAGCCCGAATAAAGACCACAAGCCCGAAAAAGACCACAAGCCCGAAAAAAGCCCCAAGATCGAAAAAGGACCGTAAGCCCGAGTAAGGACCCCAAGTTCGAAAAAGGATCCCAAGCCCGAAAAAGTACCCCAAGTTCGAAAAAGAACCACAAGCCCGAAAAAGGACCCAAACCGAAAAGGGCCTCAAGCCCGAAAAAGGACTTCATGCCTGAAAAAGGACCCCAAGCCCGAAAAAATACGACAAGCCCGAAAAAGACCACAAGCCCGAAAAAGGACCCAAGCTCGAAAAAAGACGACTAGCCCAAGAAAGGACCCCAAACCCAAAAATGACCACAACCCCGAAAAAGGACCCCAAGCCCGAAAAATGACTCCAAGTTCTAAAAAAGACCTCAAGCCCGAAAAGTACCCCAAGCACGAAAAAGAACCCCAAGCTCGAAAAAGACCCAAACCCGAAAAAAGACTCCGAGTTCGAAAAAGGTTCCAACTCTTAAAAAGGACCCCTAATCCGAAAAAGGATCACATGCCGGAAAAAGGGACCAAGCCCGAAAAAGAAACCCAAGCCCGAAAAAGGACACCAAGGCCTAAAAAGGACCGTAAGTCCGAAAAAGGACCATAAGCCCAAAAAGGACCCTTCCCGAAAAAGACCACAAGCCCGAAAAAGACCCCACGCCCGAAAAAAGACACCAAGCCCAAAAAAGACCACAAGCCAGAAAAAGACCACAAGCCCGAAAAAGGACCACAAACCCGAAAAAGGCCGTATGCCTAGAAAAGACCACATGCCTGACAAAGGACCGCAAGCCCGAAATAGGACTCCAAGCCCGAAAAAGGGCCCCAAGCCCGAAAAAGGACCGTAAGCCCGAAAAAGGACTCCAAGCCCGAATAAGGACCCAAAGCCAGAAAAAGGACCCCAAGCCCGAAAAAGGATCTTAAGCCTGAAAAAGGACCCCAAGTTCGAAAAAGACCCCAAGATCTAAAAAGGATCCCAAGCCCAAAAAGGAACCAAGCCCGAAAAAGGACCCCAAAACCAAGAAAGGACCCCAAGCCCGAAAATGTAGCTCAATCCCAAAAAGGGAACCCAAGCCCGAAAAAAGATCACAAGCTACAAAAACAACCGAAGCCCGAATAAAGACCACAAGCCCGAAAAAAACCCCAAGATCGAAAAAGGACCCCAAGCCCGAAAAAGGACCCCAAGCCCGAAAAGGGCCCCAAGTTCGAAAAAGACCCCAAGAACGAAAAAGGACCCCAAGCCTGAAAAAACACCAAACCTGAAAAAGGACCACAAGCCCGAAAAAGGACCCCAAGCCCGAAAAAGACAACAAGCCCGCAAAAGTACCCTAAGCCTGAAAAAGCACCCCAAGCCCGAAAAAGAATCCAAGCCCGAAAAAGAATCCAAGCCCGAAAAAGGACCCCAAGTTCGAAAAAGGCCCCGATCCTGGAAAAGGACCCCACGCCCGAAAAAGGACCTCAAGCCCAAAAAGGACCCCAAGCCCCAAAAATGAGCCCAAACCCAAAAAAAGGATACTAAGCTCGAAAAAGGACCCCAAATCCGAAAAAGAAACCTAATCCCGAAAAAGGACCCCAAGCCCGAAAAATGAACCAAAGCCCGAAAAAGGATCCTAAGCCCGAAAAAGGACCCCAAGCCTGAAAAAGGACCTCATACCCGAAAAATTAACCCAAGCCCAAAAAAAGATCCTAAGTCCAAAAAAGGACCCCAAGCCCGAAAAAAACACAAGCCCTAAAAAAGGATCCCAAGCCAGAAAAAGACCCCAAGCCCGTAAAAGGACCCCAAGCCCGAAAAAGGACCCCATGCCTGAAAAAGCACCCCAAGCCCGAAAAAGAATCCAAGCCCGAAAAAAAACCCCAAATCCGAATAAGAACCTCAATCCTGAAAAAGGACCCCAAGCCCGAAAAAGAATCCCAAGCCCGAAAAAGGACCCAAAGCCCGAAAAAGACCCCAAGCCCGAAAAAAAACCCAAGCCCGAAATAGGACCACAAGCCAGAAAAATGACCCCAAGTTCGAAAAGGGACTCCAAGCCCGAAAAAGGACCCCACGCCCGAAAAAGGACCCCAAGCCCAAAATGGATTCCAAGCCCCAAAAATGAACCCAAGCCCAAAAAAGTATACTAAGCCCGAAAAAGGACCCCAAGCCCGAAAAAGAACCCCTAGCCCGAAAAAGGACCCCAAACCCGAAAAAGATTCCCTAGCCCGAAAAAGACCCCAAGCCCGGAAAAAGACCCCAAGCCCGGAAAAAGACCCCAAGCCCGAAAGGACCTCAAGCCCGATAAAAACCCCTTGCCCGAAAAAGATCCGCAAGCCCGAAAAAGGACCACAAGCTTACAAGCCTGAAAAATGACCCCAAGCCCGAAAAAGGACCCCAAGCCCAAAAAAGTACCTGAGGCCCGAAAATGGACGACAAGTCCAAAAAGGACCCCAAGCCCGAAAAGGACCACAAGCCCGCAAAAGGAACCCAAGCCCGAAAAGGACCATAAGCCCGAAATAGACCATAAGCCCGAAATAGACCTCAAGCCTGAAAAATGACTCCAAGCCCGAAAAAGGACCCCAAGCCCAAAAAAGAACCCCAAGCCCGAAAAGCACCCAAAGCCCGTAAAAGGACCGCAAGCCCGAAAAAGGACCCCAAGCCCGAAAAAGACCCCAAGCCCAAAAAAGGGCCCCAAAGCCGAAACAGACCCCAAGCCCGAAAAAGGACCACAAGCCTGAAAAAGAACCCAAGCCCGAAAAGGACTTCATACCCGAAATTGTACCTCAAGCCCGAAAAAGGATCCCAAGCCCGAAAAAGGACCCCAAGCCTGAAAAAGGACCCCAATCCCAAAAAAGGACGACAAACCCAAAAAAGGACTCCAAGCCCGAAAAAGGACCACAAGCCCGAAAATGGATCCCAAGCCCGAAAACGACCCCAGTCCGAATAAGGACCCCAAGCCAGACAAAGCACCCCAAGCACGTAAAAGGACCCCAAGCCCGAAAAAGGACCCCATGCCTGAAAAAGCACCCCAAGCCCAAAAAAGAATCCAAGCCCGAAAAAAAACTCCAAATCCGAATAAGAACCCCAAACCCGAAAAAGGACCTTAAGCCCGAAAAAGAATCCCAAGCCCGAAAAAGGACCCCAACCCCAAAAAGGACCCCAAGCCCGAAAAGCACCCAAAGACCGTAAAGGACCCCAAGCCCGAAAAAGGACCCCAAGCCCGAAAAAGGACCCCAAGCCTGAAAAAACACCAAGCCCGAAAAAGGACCGCAAGGCCTTAAAAGGACCCCAAGCCCGAAAAAGACCACAAGCCCGCAAATTGACCCCAAGCCTGAAAAAGCAACCCAAGCCCGAAAAAGAATCCAAGCCCGAAAAAAACCCAAAAATCCGAATAAGAACCCCAATCCCGAAAAAGGACCCCAAGCCCGAAAAAGAATCCCAAGCCCGCAAAAGGACCCCAAGCCCGAAAAAAGACCCAAAGCCCGAAGAAGACCCCAAGCCCGAAAAAAACCCAAGCCCGAAATAGGACCACAAGCCCGAAAAATGACCTCATGTTCGAAAAGAGACTCCAAGCCCGAAAAAGGACCCCACGCCCGAAAAAGGACCCCAAGCTCAAAAAGGATTCCAAGCCCCAAAAATGAACCCAAGCTCAAAAAATACTAAGGATACTAAGCCCAAAAAAGGACCCCAAGCCCGAAAAAGAACCCCTAGCCCGAAAAAGGACCCCAAACCCGAAAAAGATTCCCTAGCCCGAAAAAGACCCCAAGCCCGAAAGGACCTCAAGCCCGATAAAGCCCCCTTGTCCGAAAAAGATCCGCAAGCCCGAAAAAGGACCACAAGCTTACAAGCCTGAAAACTGACCCCAAGCCCGAAAAAGGACCCCAAGCACGAAAAAGGACCCAAAGCCCCAAAAAGGACCACAAGCCCAAAAAAGTACCTGAGGCCCGAAAAAGGACCCCTTGCCCGAAAAAGGACGACAAGTCCAAAAAAGGACCATAAGCCCGAAAAGGACCACAAGCCCGCAAAAGGAACCCAAGCCCGAAAATCACCCAAAGCCCGTAAAAGGACCCCAAGCCCGAAAAAAGACCCCAAGCCCGAAAAAGGGCCCCACAGCCGAAACAGACCCCAAGCCCGAAAAAGGACCCGAAAAAAACCCCTGAAAAAAGGCCTGAAAAAAAACACCAAGCACGAAAAAGGACCACAAGCCCGAAAAAGGACCCCAAGCCCGAAAAAGGACCCCAAGCCCGAAAAAGGACCCCAAGCCCGTAAAAGGACCCCAAGCCCGAAAAAGAACCCCAAGCCTGAAAAAGCACCCCAATCCCAAAAAAGGACGACAAACACAAAAAAGGACTACAAGCCCGAAAAAGGACCACAAGCCCGAAAATGGACCCCAAGCCCGAAAACGACCCCAGTCCGAATAAGGACCCCAAGCCAGAAAAAGGAACCCAAGCCCGAAAAAGGATCCCAAGCCCGAAAAACGAACCAAAGGCCAAAAAAGACCTTAAACCTAAAAAAGGACCCCAAGTCCGAAAAAGAACACCAAGAACGAAAAAAACCCAAGCCCGAAAAAGGGCCTTAAGCCTGAAAAAGGACCCCAAGCCCGAAAAGGACCCCAAGTTCGAAAAAGAATCCAAGATCTAAAAAGGACCCCAAGCCCAAAAAGACCCCAATCCCGAAAAAGGACCCCAAGCCCGAAAAAGTAGCTCAATCCCAAATAAGGACCCCAAGCCCGAAAAAGGACCACAAGCTAGAAAAACAACCAAAGTCCGAATAAAGACCACAAGCCCGAAAAAGACCACAAGCCCGAAAAAAGCCCCAAGATCGAAAAAGGACCGTAAGCCCGAGTAAGGACCCCAAGTTCGAAAAAGGACCCCAAGCCCGAAAAATGAACCCAAGCCCGAAAACGGATTCTAAGCCCGAAAAAGGACCCCAAGCCTGAAAAAGCACCCCATGCTCGTAAAATGAACCCAAGCACAAAAAAGGATCCTAGGCCCGAAAAAGGACCCCAAGCCTGAAAAAGGTTCCCAAGCCCGAAAAAGGACCCCAAGCCCGAAAAAGGACGACAAGCCCAAGGGAGGACACCAAGCCCGAAAAAGACCACAAGCCCTAAAAAAGGATCCCAAGCCCGAAAATGGACCCAAAGTTCAAAAAAAAACCCAAGCCCGAAAAAGGACCACAAGAATACACCACAAGCCCGAAAAAGGACCCTAAGCTCGAAAAATCACTTCAAGCCCGAAAAAGACCAAAAGCCCGGAAAAGACAAAAAGCCCGTAAAAAGAACCCCAAGCCCGAAAAAGTAGCTCAATCCCAAAAAGGACCCCAAGCCCGAAAAAGGACCACAAGCTAGAAAAACAACCGAAGCCCGAATAAAGACCACAAGCTCGAAAAAGACCACAAGCCCGAAAAAAGCCCCAAGATCGAAAAAGGACCGTAAGCCCGAGTAAGGACCCCAAGTTCGAAAAAGGACCCCAAGCCCGAAAAAGGACCCCAAGCCCGAAAAATGAACCAAAGCCAAAAAAAAGATCCTAAGCCCGAAAAAGACCCCAAGCCTGAAAAGGTTCCCAAGCCCGAAAAAGGACCCCAAGCCAGAAAAAGGACCCCAAGCCCGAAAAAGGACGACAAGCCCAAGAAAGGACCCCAAGCCCGAAAAAACCACAAGCCCTAAAAAAGGATCCCAAGCCCTAAAAAGGACCCTAAGTTCGAAAAAAAACTCCAAGCCTGAAAATGGACCACAAGAACACCACAAGCCCGAAAAAGGACCCTAAGCCCGAAAAATCACCCCAAGCCCGAAAAAGACCAAAAGCCAGCAAAAGGGCCCCAAACCTGAAAAAGGACCCCAAGCCAGAAAAAGGACCCTAAGCCCGAAAAAGGACCCCAAGCCCGAAAAAGGACCCCATGCCTGAAAAAGCACCCCAAGCCCGAATAAGGACGACAAGGCCGAAAAAGACCCCAAGCCCAAAAAAGGACCCCAAGCCCGAAAACGGACGACAAGCTCCAGAAAGGACCCCAAGCCCGAAAAAGACCACAAGCCCGAAAAATGATCCCAAGCCCGAAAAAGTACCCCAAGTTCGAAAAAGGACCACAAGCCCGAAAAAGGACCCAAACCGAAAAGGGCCTCAAGCCCGAAAAAGGACTCCATGCCTGAAAAAGGACCCCAAGCCCGAAAAAATACGACAAGCCCGAAAATGACCACAAGCCCGAAAAAAGACTCCGAGTTCGAAAAAGGTTCCAACTCCTACAAAGGACCCCTAATCCCAATAAGGATCACATGCCGGAAAAAGGGACCAAGCCCGAAAAAGAAACCCAAGCCCGAAAAAGGACACCAAGACCTAAAAAGGACCGTAAGCCCGAAAAAAGACCATAAGCCCAAAAAAGGACCCTTCCCGAAAAATACCACAAGCCCGAAAAAGGACCCCACGCCCGGAAAAAGACACCAAGCCCGAAAAAGACCACAAGACCGAAAAAGGACCCCAAACCCGAAAAAGGCCGCAAGCCTAGAAAAGACCACATGCCTACCAAAGGACCGCAAGCCCGAAATAGGACTCCAAGCCCGAAAAAGGACCGTAAGCCCGAAAAAGGACTACAAGCCCGAATAAGGACCCCAAGCCAGAAAAAGGACCCCAAGCCCGAAAAAGGATCCCAAACCCGAAAAAGGGACCCAACGCAAAAAAAGGACCCCAACCCGAAAAAGGACCCCAAGTCTGATAAAGAAAACCAAGCCCGATAGTGACCCCATGCCCGAAAAAGGACCTTAAGCCTGAAAAAGGACCCCAAGCACGAAAAGGGCCCCAAGTTCGAAAAAGACCCCAAGATCTAAAAAGGACCCCAAGCCCAAAAAGATACCAAGCCCGAAAAAGGACCCCAAAACCGAGAAAGGACCCCAAGCCCGAAAATTTAGCTCAATCCCAAAAAGGGAACCCAAGCCCGAAAAAGGATCACAAGCTAGAAAAACAACCGAAGTCCGAATAAAGACCACACGCCCGAAAAAAGCCCCAAGATCGAAAAAGGACCCCAAGCCCGAAAAAGGACCCCAAGCCCGAAAAGGGCCCCAAGTTCGACAAAGACCCCAAGATCGAAAAAGGACCCCAAGCCTGAAAAAAACACCAAACCCGAAAAAGGACCACAAGCCCGAAAAAGTACCCTAAGCTTGAAAAAGCACCCCAAGCCCGAAAAAGAATCCAAGCCCGAAAAAGGACCTCAAGTTAGAAAAAAGCCCCGAGCCTGGAAAAGGACTTCAAGCACAAAAAGGACCTCAAGCCCCAAAAATGAGCCCAAACCCAAAAAAAGGATACTAAGCTCGAAAAAGGACCCCAAATCCGAAAAAGAACCCTAATCCCGAAAAAGGACCCCAACCCCGAAAAAGGACCCCAAGCCCGAAAAATGAACCAAAGCCCGAAAAAGGATCCTAAGCCCGAAAAAGGACCCCAAGCCTGAAAAAGGACCGCATGCCCGAAAAATTAACCAAAGCCCAAAAAATGATACTAAGCCCGAAAAAGGACCCCAAGCCTGAAAAAGTTTCCCAAGCCCGAAAAAGGACCCCAAGCCAGAAAAAGGACCCCAAGCCCGAAAAAGGACGAAAAGCCCAAGAAAGGACCCCAAGCCCGAAAAAACCACAAGCCCTAAAAAGGATCCCAAGCCCGAAAAAGGACCCTAAGTTCGAAAAAAAACCCAAGTTCGAAAAGTGACCACAATAATACACCACAAGCCCGAAAAAGGACCCTAAGCCCGAAAAATCACCCCAAGCCCGAAAAAGACCAAAAGCCCGCAAAAGGGCCTTAAACCTGAAACAGGAACCCAAGCCAGAAAAAGGACCCCAAGCCTGAAAAAGGACCCCATGCCTGAAAAAGCACCCCAAGCCCGAATAAGGACGACAAGGCCGAAAAAGACCACAAGCCCAAAAAAGGACCCCAATCCCGAAAAAGGACGACACGCCCAAGAAAGGACCCCAAGCCCGAAAAAGACCACAAGCCCGAAAATGTACTCCAAGTTCGAAAAAGGACCCCAAGCCCGAAAAAGGACCCCAAGGACCATAAGCCTGAAAAAGCTCCCCAAGCCCGAAAAAGGACGACAAGCCCAAATGCGGACTCCAAGCCCGAAAATGACCACAAGCCCGAAAATGGACCCCAGCCAGAAAACGACCCCAAGGCCGTAAAGGGACCCAAGCTCGAAAAAGGAACCCAAGGCCAAAAAAGGACCCGAAGCCCGAAAAAGGACCCCAAGCCCGAAAAAGAACACCAAGCCCAAAAAAGACCTCAAGCACGAAAACGGACCTTACGCCCGAAAAAGGACCCCAAACCCGATAAGGGCTCCAAGTTCGAAAAAGACCCCAAGATCGAAAAAGGACCCCAAGCCCAAAAAGACCGCAACCCTGAAAAAGGACCCCAAGTCCGAAAAAGGACCCAAACCCGATAATACCCAAGCCCGAAAAAGTAGCTCAATCCCAAAACGAGACCCAAAGCCCGAAAAAGAGCCACAAGCTAGAAAAACACCCCAAGCCCGAAAAGACCCCAAGGCAGAAATAGGACCCCAAGTTCGAAAAAGGACCCCAAGCCGGAAAAATGACCCCAAGCCTGAAAAAGGACCTAAAGCCCGAAAAAGGACAAACCCAAAAAAGGACCCCAAGCCTGAAAAAGACCACAAGCCCGAAAAAGGATCCCAAGCCCGAAAAAGACCACAAGCCCGCAAAAGAACCCCAAGCCCAACAACGGGCCATAAGCCCGAAAAAGGACCACAAGACTACAAGTTTGAAAGAGGACTCCAAGCCTGAAAAGGACCCCAAGCCCGAAAAACCCCAAACCCAAAAAAGGACCCCACACCAGAAAAAGGACACCAAGCCTAAAAAAGGGCACCAAGCACGAAAAGGCACCCTTAGCCCGAAAAAGACCCCAAGCCCGAAAGAGGACCACAAGCCCGAAAAAGGATACCACTCGCGAAAAACGACCCCAAGCTCGAAAAAGACCCCAAGTCCGAAAAAGGATCCCACTTTCGAGAAACGGCTCCAAGCCTGAAAAAGGACTCCAAGTCCGAAAAAGGATCCCAAGCGCGCAAGGAGACTCCAAGCCCGAAAAAGGACTTGAGACCCGAAAAGAACCCCAAGCATGAAAAAGGACCCCAAGCCCGAAAAAGGACGACAAGCACGAAAAAGTATCCCAAGCCCGAAAAAGGACCCTATTCACGAAAAAGGACCCTAAGCCCAAAAAAGACCATATGTCCTCAAAAGGACCTTAAGCTTGAAAAAGCACCCAAAGACCGATAAAAGACGACAAGCCCAAAAAAGGACCACCCCGAGAAAGGACCTAAAGCCCGAAAGAGGACCCCAAGCCAGAAAAAGAGCCCCAAGTTCGAAAACGGACCCTTAGCCCGAAAAGAACCCCAATCCCGAAAAAGTGGCTAAATCCCACAAAAGGACCCCAAGCCCGAAAAAAGGACCACAAGCTAGAAAAACAACCTAAGCCCGAAAAAAGACAAGCCCAAAAAAGACCACAAGCCCGCTAAAAGACCCCAAGCCCGAAAATGACCCCAAGTTCGAATAAGGACCCCAAGCCAGAAATAGGACCCCAAGCCCGAAAAAGGACCCCAAACCCGAAAAAGGAACCCAAGGCCAAAAAAGGACCCCCAGCCCGAAAAAGGACCCCAAGCACGAAAAAGAACACCCAGCCCGAAAAAAGACCCCAAGCCCGAAAATGGACCTTAAGCCCAAAAATGGACCCCAAGCCCGAAAAAGGCCACATGTTCGAAAAAGACCCCAAAATCGAAAAAGGACCCCAAACGCAAAAAAGACCCCAAGCCCGAAAAAGGACTCCAAGTTCGAAAAAGGACCCTAAGCCCGAAAAATGACCCCAAGCTCGAAAAAAGACCCATAGCCCAAAAAAGGACCCCAAGCCCCAAAAAGACCTCAAGCATGAAAAAGCATCCCAAGCCCGAAAAAGCATCCCAAAAATCCCGTAAAAAGTCCCCAAGCCCGAAAAAGAACCCCCAACGTGAAAAAGACCCGAAGCCCAAAGAAGAAACCCAAATTCGAAAATGGACCCCAAGCCCGAAAATGGACACCAAGCCCGAAAAAATACCCAAGCCTGAAAAGGCACCCCAAGCCCGAAAAAGGACGACAAGCCCGAAAAAGGACGACAAGCCCATAAAAGGACTTCAAGCACGAAAAAGACCACAAGCCCGGAGATGGACCCCAAGCCTGAAAACGATCCCAAGCTCAAATAAGGACTCCAAGCCCGAAAAAGGACCCCAAGCCCGAAAAAGAACACCAAGCCCGAAAAAGATCTCAAGCCCGCAAAAGGACCCCAAGCCCAAAAAGTCCCCAAGCCCGAAAAAGATCTCAAGCCCGCAAAAGGACCCCAAGCCCAAAAAGTCCCCAAGCCCAAAAAAGGAACCCAAATTCGAAAAAGAACCCTAAGCCCGAAAAGGACCGCAAGCCCGAAAAAGTAGCTCAATCCCAAAAAAGAACCACAAGCTAGAAAAACACCCCGAGCCCGAAAAAAGACCCCAAGCCGAAAAAAAAGCCCCAAGATCGAAAAAGTACCCCAAGCCCGAAAAAGGACCCTAAGTTCGAAAAAGGACCCCAAGCCCGAAAAAGGACCCCAAGCCCGAAAAATGAACTCAAGCCAAAAAAAGGATCCTAAGCCCGAAAAAGGACCCAAGCCCGAAAAAGGGCCACAAGCCCGAAAAAACCCCAAGTCTGAAAAAAGACCCCAAGCCTGAAAAAGGATCCCAAGCCCGAAAAAGGACCCAAGCTCGAAAAATGACTTCAAGCCCGAAAAAGGACCCCAAGCCCGATAAAGACCACAAGCCTGAAAGAGGACCCCAAGCCCGAAAAAACCCCAAGCTCGAAAAAGGACCCCAAGCCTGAAAGCCCGAAGCCCGAAGCCCGAAAGAGGAGCTCAAGCCCGAAATTTGATCCCAAGCACGAAAAAGGACCCCAAGCCCGAAAAGGGGCCCAAAGTCCGAAAAAGAACCCCAAGCTCAAAATAGATCGCAAGCCCGAAAAAGGACCCCAATTTCGAGAAACGACCTAAAGCCAGAAAAAAGGACCCCAAGCCCGTGTAACGGACTTTCTAGCATCACAAATTATTACCACAAAACCAATCCCTACATGCACCAATGTGAATCCTTCTCAGGTCACAGGTCATAAAAACCAAATTTAACATATCCTTTAGTCAGGCTACTTGAAACGAGGTCACACTCATATTTTTCCACCGATCGTAAATTACTTGAACGATCGTTTTCAAATCCATCTTGCATAACCAGATGGGCGCATTCCAGTTAAACCATTCTGGGTCGCACCACTTGTTATAGCAACATTCTCACTAGGTCATTATTATGCTGAGGCGACAAATAGACAGCCTTGTGTAACCAAACAAGCACCGATAGCAACCGATGCACCCATACTTATTCATTGATTTGTTTTCCCTTTTTTACGCTACTCGTACAGTACTTTGAAATTGTAACTGACTCCTCCCATTTTGATGTACATAGAATAGTTTAAGTCAGGTTAGCTAGGTTATCTCGTAAGATTTTAAAATGGAATAAAACACATTATGTTAAACAGCCAACAAGTGTACAGGCTAAAAGTTTAAAAAGTAATATCACGTATCCAAAATGGCGACCGTGAAAAGTAAAGTGCAGGCAGCACAAGTGATAGTGAATTTTCGTCGCTCTCGATTTATTGGATTACTAACTTGCAAAAAGTTCTTCAATTCACCGGCACATTTCTTAGACAATAGCCCGTACTAAACGGACAGCTCGTAGATCTACTGGAGGTAAGGCTCCGCGTAAGCAGCTTGCCACCAAAGCTACCCATAAAAGTGCTCCATCCACTGGTGGTGTCAAAAAACCCCCCACTGAAGAACTCGAAATATGAAGTGAAAATGGATATCTAACACCCACTAGTAATCGTTAGAACGAACTCAAATTAGTGACAAGTGACAAGAAATCCAGAAGAATTCACACAAATAATAGTTATCTATCCAACCGAATAACACCATGAGGAAGTGAAGCAGCTGTACTGTATACTAGTAATCGTTAGAACGAACTCAAATTAGTGACAAGTGACAAGAAATCCAGAAGAATTCACACAAATAACAGTTATCTATCCACCCGATTAACACCATGAGGAAGTGAAGCAGCTGTACGGCAACAGTTTGGTACCAATGCCAGCACACCCGCCACAGGCCCACGAGTTGTTGCAAATTAAGCAGTTGTACGGCAACAGTTTGGTACCGATGCCGCCACATTCGCCACAGGCCCACGAGTTGTTGCAAATTAAGCAGTTGTACAGCAACAGTTTGGTACCGATGCCGCCACACTAGCCACAGGCCCACGAGTTGTTACAAATTAATTCGACACGTAGCAGTATCTCTTCCTACTCGGACGGTTTGGGTGCATGACTGACGGAGAGTGACGGTGATACTAGCAACAGCAGCAGAATCCGGAGGTAAGAGTTCGAGTTTTCGAGAGTTCGAGTAAAATTTCAAATCAAACAGTAAACAGGTTTTAGTTAAAATCTAGGCTAAAATTGTCTATAAAAATAAAATTGTTAAAAAAACCGATTTAATTCACCTAGCAGTGACATGGGACATTTATTACACATATCACTGTTGGATCGTTCATTAGTTTGCAGAACTCATGCGAAGTAGGCACCAACTAGAGATGGGATGAAAACAGTTTCTAGTCCTGCGCGAATAAAATCTCGAATAAACTAAATAAATGGTAGAAAGTCATTAAAACGAACGAAATAAAAAAAATAAAGCAAAAAATGAAATAAAAGGTGTTCAAATTCATAAAGTGAGTAGAATGATTAATGTAAATCAAAATTATAACACACACGAATCAAATTATATTAGCTTAATTAATGAAAATTTAGATTTCAGAAATAGTTATAAGATTAATAGAATAAATTGACTCAAACTAACAAATTTAATGCAATAAATAAAAGGAATAACTGAACATGAAATAAATCAAATTAAAGATATGAACAAAATGAATCAAATGAATCAAATGATTCAAATGAATCAAATGAATCAAACGATTAAAATGAATCAAATGAATCAAATAAATCAAATGAATCAGATGAATCAAATGAATCAAATGAATCAAATGAATAAAATGAATCAAATGAATCAAATGATTCAAATAACTCAAATAAATCAAATTAATCAAATGAATCAAAGGAGTCAAAGGAGTCAAATGAATCAAATAAATCAATTTAATTTAATGTATGCAGTGAATACATTGGAGATCAAATGAATGTAATGGATCAAATGAATAAAAAGAATGGAATGAACAAAGAAAATAAATGCATAAAAAATAAATGAAATGAATAAATAAAACAAACGAATCAAATGAACAAAATGAGCTGAACTGATAAAATGAATAAAAAAAGAAGAAAATGAGCGGAATAAATTTAAAAATGAAAGGATGTTGAAAGGTTATAAATTAATGGAAAAAAATAAATCGTGTCAAATAAATTATTTGGATGAAATGAATAAAACTGAAAAAATACTCAGATTAATAAAATGAAGAAAAAATGCATGAACTGGAAAAAATGAATAGAATGCATTGAATGAATACATGGCATAATTAAAATGCAATGATCATTTAAAGTTAAAGTTAAATAACATTTTTGAAAATAGATAACACAATCTTGAATTTGAGAAACATTGCATCAGAAAGTTATGAAATGTTTTTGAAAATCTTATCTTCTGAGAAGAGGCTAATTAAAATACATCTTTTCGTTTTTACGCTTCTTCACTTGGCGGCGTCGTTTTAAGATTATCTGGTGTTTTTACATTATTGATGGACTTTAATTAATTATCAGGAACCTGGAACGTTCAATTTGCTTTGGAATTCGAAGTTTACTTTTTGGTCACATATTCCCGAAAAAAATTTGTGCTGAATAGAATTTGCTGGTCCAGTAAATCACACGTGCTTTGAAGCCCCTTGAACAGAGAGCGAAAGAGGAAGAATGCGATTCGTAAAAGAGACAAGTAGATATTTCAAAGTTTTCATTTGCATTAAAATAAATAGTGTAAATTACACTAGTTTACAAGAAAATTGAAGCTTCAAGAAAAAGTATTGCCTTTCTCATATAAAGAAAGGCTATGCAATCACTGTAAAAATCGACTTTTTAACCGAGGCCCGGAGGGCCGAGTGTCATACACCATTCGATTCAGTTCGTCGAGATCGGCAAATGTCTGTGTGTGTATGTATGTGTGTGTGTATGTGTGTGTGTGTGTATGTGTGTGTGTGTGTCATTTAAACTCACACAATTTTCTCAGAGATGGCTGAACCGATTTTCGCAAACTTAGTTTCATCTGAAAGGTATAACGCTCCCATAAGCTGCTATTGAATTTTTAGTTGATCCGACTTCCGGTTCCGGAGTTACGGGTTGAAGAGTGCGGTCACACAGCAAATTCCCATATAAACTGGTACCACCATGATGTTCAAATGATGTAAAACATATTAAAATTGATGTAACATCACTCTAGTTTGCGGGTCTGGATCACTAATGATCAATCAAAGCAGCTTTGACCACATTGGCCACCTATGACGGTTCATGACGCCCCCGGGGAACCCGCCAAGTTCCTAAGCTAATATCACACCCATTCCCCAACGAATTCTCTACCGATTTTTACAAACTTGATTTCAAATGAAAGATACAGTAATGCCATTGACTGCTGCTGAATTTCATTCTGTTCTGACTCTTGCTTCCGGAGTTACAGGGGTGTTAGTAAGGATACACTGGAATTTCCCATATAAATCGGTACAATCGTAATACCTCAGAGGCTAAAAACTATTGAAATGGTCACCAAATTATTTCTAATCGCAGATCTAGATCACTGATTGCCAATCAAACATTCTTTGAATATATTGTTCACTATCGACGATTCCGGAAGTTTTTACGCTTCTTCACTTGGCGGCGATCTAGATCCCTGATTGCCAATCAAACATTCTTTGAATATATTGTCCACTATCGACGATTCCGGAAGTCCGGAATTCCGGGCATATTCCACAATTAAAGTCACATCGGTTCTTCGGTGATGACTGAACCGATTTTCTCAAACCAAGTCTCAAATGGAAGGCAAAATATGCAGTTGAGTATTACGTCGCCGCCCCTCCTACCCCCGCCTTGCCCTTACACCTCCCTCCTTCATCACTCCCCTCCCCTTGGACCACCCTCACGCCCGCATTTCCTTCATCCACCCCGTATACCGAAATAAGATGAAAGGTTTCTGACGCATCCTCCACTCTCACTCTACTAACCCCCCATTCCCTCCACTTTCAAACCCATTCCACCAACATTTCAAAATATAATTACATGAAGATAACATTGAACTCATGCTGATTAAGCTAATTAAATACTATTCTTTTGCCTTTCTCATATAGAAAGGTTATGCAATTGCTCCAAAAACCGACTTCCTAACCGAAGCCCGGAGGGCCGAGTCTCATATAACATTCGACTCAGTTCGCCGAGATCGCAAAATATCTGTGTGTATGTATGTGTGTTTGTATGTGCGTATGTATGTGTGCATGTATGTATGTATGTATGTATGTATGTATGTATGTATGTATGTATGTATGTATGTATGTATGTATGTATGTATGTATGTATGTATGTGTGTGTATGTGCGGATTTGTTAACAAAATGTCCACATCGGTTTCTCGGAGATGGTTGAACCGATTTTTAGAAACTAAGATTCAAATGAAAGGTATACTATTCTCATAGGTTGCTATTGAATTTCATTTTCAACCGATATCTTGTTCCAGATTACGAGTTGAAGAGTATGGTTACAAAACAAAATTTGTTGATTTGTCCACATCGGTTTCTCGGAATTTTCTGAACCGATTTTGACAAACTTGATTTTAAATGGAAGGTCCATCAGCTGCTGTTGAATTTTGTGTGGATCCGAGTTCTGGTTCCTGAATTACAGGGTGATACGTACGATCACGCAGCAAATCTTGATTCTAACGAATTCTGCGATGAATGTAAAAAGGTAAAATTTTTGCCTTTCTCAATAGAAAGGTATTGCAATTGCTCTGAAAACCGACTTTTTAACGGAGGCCCGGAGGGCCGAGTGGCATATACCATTCGATTCAGTTCGTCGAGTTCGGCAAATGTCTGAGCGTGTGTATGTATGTGTGTATGTATGTATGTGTGTGTATGTGCGTCTGTGTGTGTATGTGACCAAAAATTTCACTCATTTTTCTCAGAGCTGGCTGAACCGATTTTGACAAACTTAGTCTCAAATGAAATAGGCTGCTATTGAATTTCTGATGGATCCGACTTCCGGTTCCGGAATTACAGGGTGATGAGTACGAACACGCAGAAAATGTCGATTTTAATAAATTCTGCAATGAATGTATAAAGTTGAAAATTTTTCCAAAATATGACCACAACTGCTTCGATTTGTAGCATTAGGTCACTAACATCTATTCAAAGTCTTTTTGGCCCCATTGGCCACCATCATCGGTTCTGGAAGCCCCGGCGGAAGTATCCAAATTCAGAATAACAGTCACATCGGTTTCCCGGAGATGGCTGGACCGATTCAACCAAACTTAGTCTCAAATGAAAGGTGTTGCGCCTTCGTAAATGGTTATTTAATTTCATCCCGATCTGACTTCCGGTTCCGGAGTTACAGGTTGTGGCGTGCGATCACATAGCAAATTGCGATTCAAATCGATACTCCGATGAAAGCAAAAAAGGTAAAAATTTCGCTAAAATGTCTCTCAAACAACTTAAATTTGCTGTTCTAGGTCATCGACGGCCAACCAAACTTTCGTTGACTACATTGACCACCATAGACGGTTCCGGAAGTGCCCGGGAAAAGCGGCCATCTTTCAAAATTGACGTACTCACATCAGTTTCCCGGAAATGGTTGGGCCGATTTTCACAAACACTGTCCCAAATGATAGCTATAATATCCCCACAGATGTCTATAAAATTTCGTACGGATCGCTTGGATGCGTCCGGAAATATAGACTAATCCATCCGGTCACATATGAAATTCCCATATAAGCCGGAACTAAATTTTTTTTCAAAGGGGGGACCCCATGAAATTTCAGAAATCAAATTCGTTTTTGATGCCAAACATCTTTAAAATGCATGAAACGTCGAGATTTTATGTTATCTCGAAATTTTTTTTTTATGAAGATCGACTTTTTGGGACTGCCGATTTCGCACCTTTTTGCCTTTCTCATATAAAGAAAGGCTATGCAATCACTGTAAAAATCGACTTTTTAACCGAGGCCCGGAGGGCCGAGTATCATACACCATTCGATTCATTTCGTCGAGATCGGCAAATGTCTGTGTGTGTATGTATGTGTGTGTGTGTGTGTGTGTGTGTGTGTGTGTATGTGTGTGTGTGTCATTTAAACTCACACAATTTTCTCAGAGATGGCTGAACCGATTTTCGCAAACTTAGTTTCATCTGAAAGGTATAACGCTCCCATAAGCTGCTATTGAATTTTTAGTTGATCCGACTTCCGGTTCCGGAGTTACGGGTTGAAGAGTGCGGTCACACAGCAAATTCCCATATAAACTGGTACCACCATAATGTTCAAATGATGTAAAACATATTAAAATTGATGTAACATTACTCTAGTTTGCGGGTCTGGATCACTAATGATCAATCAAAGCAGCTTTGACCACATTGGCCACCTATGACGGTTCATGACGCCCTCGGGGAACCCGCCAAGTTTCTAAGCTAATATCACACCCAATCCACAACGAATTCTCTACCGATTTTTACAAACTTGATTTCAAATGAAAGATACAGTAATGCCATTGACTGCTGCTGAATTTCATTCGGTTCTGACTCTTGCTTCCGGAGTTACAGGGGTGTTAGTAAGGATACACTGGAATTTCCCATATAAATCGGTACAATCGTAATACCTCAGAGGCTAAAAACTATTGAAATGGTCACCAAATTACTTCTAATCGTAGATCTAGATCACTGATTGCCAATCAAACATTCTTTGAATATATTGTCCACTATCGACGATTCCGGAAGTCCGGAATTCCGGGCATATTCCACAATTAAAGTCACATCGGTTCATCGGTGATGACTGAACCGATTTTCTCAAACCAAGTCTCAAATGGAAGGCAAAATATGCAGTTGAGTATTGCGTAGCCGCCCCTTCCCCCCCCTCCCCACCTTGCCCTTACACCTCCCTCCTTCATCACTCCCCTCTTCTTGGATCACCTTCACGCCCAGATTTCCTTCATCCACCCCGTATACCGAAATAAGATGAAGGATTTCTGACGCATCCTCCACTCCCACTCTACTAAACCCCCATTCCCTACACGTTCAAACGCATTCCACCAACCTTTGCAAATTATAATCACATGAAGATAACATTGAACTCATGCTTATTAAGCTAATTAAATATTATTCTTTTGCCTTTCTTATATAGAAAGGTTATGCAATTGCTCCAAAAACCGACTTTCTAACCGAGGCCCGGAGGGCCGAGTCTCATATAACGTTCGACTCAGTTCGCCGAGATCGCAAAATATCTGTGTGTATGTTTGTATGTGTGTATGTGTATGTGTGTATGTATGTGTGTGTATGTGCGGATTTGTTAACAAAATGTCCACATCGGTTACTCGGAGATGGCTGAACCGATTTTTACAAACTAAGATTCAAATGAAAGGTATAATATTCCCATAGATTGCTATTGAATTTCATTTTCAACCGACATCTTGTTCCGAATTACGAGTTGAAGAGTATGGTTACAAAACAAAATTTGTTGATTTTTCCAAATCGATTTCTCGGAATTTTCTGAACCGATTTTGACAAACTTAATTTTAAATGAAAGGTCCATCAGCTGCTGTTGAATTTTGTGTGGATCCGAGTTCTGGTTCCTGAATTACAGGGTGATACGTACGATCACGCAGCAAATCCCGATTCTAACGAATTCTGCGATGAATGTAAAAAGGTGATTTTTTTTCCAAAATGTAAACACAACTGTTGAATTTGTAGATCTAGGTCCCCAACAGTCATTCAAAGTCTCTTTGGCCACACTGGCCACCATCGACGGATCCGGAAGCATCCAAAGTGAAACGAAGAATAACGGTTATATTGGTTTCTCGAAAATGGCTAGATTTGCTCCACTTAGTCTCAAATGAAAGGTGTTGCGTCCCCAGAAACTGATATTAAATTCCATCTCCATCCGACTTCCAGCACCGGAGTTACGGGTTGTGGAGGTCGATCACATAGAAAACTCCGATTCAAACCGATACCGCGATGAAGGCAAAAAGGTGCTCTTATATATACTTACCAAGTGTAATAAGAATGAAAGACATTTCCATAAAGTTATATTGTACGAACCAGCTATTAAATCATAGTTTGGAGAAATGAGAAGGGCACAATTGCACCTCTAGGTGGATTAAAACAGGTTTTTCAATTTAATATTAATGTAGCTGTTTTTTCTTTTACAAAATTTTAGAACTCGAATAGTGATTTTTTCCTGTATATTTGTCATGTCATGTATAATAATAAAATGTAATATATTCATTTGAAAGCTTTTAATGAATATAAACAACGCAAACATTCACGTGTTCATGATTGAGAAAGGCACAATTGCACCGCTAGGTGGATTAAAATAGGTTTTGCCTTTCTCATATAAAGAAAGGCTATGCAATCACTGTAAAAATCGACTTTTTAACCGAGGCCCGGAGGGCCGAGTGTCATTCACCATTCGATTCAGTTCGTCGAGATCGGCAAATGTCTGTGTGTGTTATGTATGTGTGTGTGTATGTGTGTGTGTATGTGTGTGTCATTTAAACTCACACAATTTTCTCAGAGATGGCTGAACCGATTTTCGCAAACTTAGTTTCATCTGAAAGGTATAACGCTCCCATAAGCTGCTATTGAATTTTTAGTTGATCCGACTTCCGGTTCCGGAGTTACGGGTTGAAGAGTGCGGTCACACAGCAAATTCCCATATAAACTGGTACCACCATGATGTTCAAATGATGTAAAACATATTAAAATTGATGTAACATTACTCTAGTTTGCGGGTCTGGATCACTAATGATCAATCAAAGCAGCTTTGACCAAATTGGCCACCTATGACAGGTCATGACGCCCCCGAAGAACTCGCCAAGTTCCTAAGCTAATATCACACCCATTCCCCAACGAATTCTCTACCGATTTTTACAAACTTGATTTCAAATGAAAGATACAGTAATGCCATTGACTGCTGCTGAATTTCATTCGGTTCTGACTCTTGCTTCCGGAGTTACAGGGGTGTTAGTAAGGATACACTGGAATTTGCCATATAAATCGGTACAATCGTAATACCTCAGAGGCTAAAAACTATTGAAATGGTCACCAAATTACTTCTAATCGCAGATCTAGATCACTGATTGCCAATCAAACATTCTTTGAATATATTGCCTACTATCGACGATTCCGGAAGTCCGGAATTCCGGGCATATTCCACAATTAAAGTCAAATCGGTTCTTCGGTGATGACTGAACCGATTTTCTCAAACCAAGTCTCAAATGGAAGACAAAATATGCAGTTGAGTATTGCGTCGCCGCCCCCCTCCCCCCCCCTCCGTCTTGCCCTTACACCTCCATCCTTCATCACTCCCCTCCCCTTGGACCACCCTCACGCTCGCATTTCCTGCATCCATCCCGTATACCGAAATAAGATGAAGGATTTCTGACGCATCCTCCACTCCCACTCTACTAACCCCCCATTCCCTCCACTTTCAAACCCATTCCACCATCATTTCAAAATATAATCACAGGAAAATACTATTGAACTCATGCTGATTAAGCTAAATATTATTCTTTTGGCTTTCTCATATAGAAAGGTTATGCAATTGCTCCAAAAACCGACTTTCTAACCGACTCATAACATTCGACTCAGTTCGCCGAGATCGCAAAATATCTGTGTGTATGTATGTGTGTATGTATGTGTGTATGTATGTATGTATGTATGTATGTATGTATGTATGTATGTATGTATGTATGTATGTATGTATGTATGTATGTATGTGTGTATGTGCGGATTTGTTAACAAAATGTCCACGTCGGTTTCTCGGAGATGACTGAACCGATTTTTACAAACTAAGATTCAAATGAAAGGTATAATATTCCCATAGGTTGCTATTGAATTTCATTTTCAACCGACATCTTGTTCCGGATTACGAGTTGAAGAGTATGGTTACAAAACAAAATTTGTTGATTTGTCCACATCGGTTTCTCGGAATTTTCTGAACCGATTTTGACAAACTTGATTTTAAATGAAAGGTCCATCAGCTGCTGTTGAATTTTGTGTGGATACGAGTTCTGGTTCCTGAATTACAGGGTGATACGTACGATCACGCAGCAAATCCCGATTCTAACGAATTCTGCGATGAATGTAAAAAGGTGAATTTTTTTCCAAAATGTAAACACATTTGTTGAATTTGTAGATCTAGGTCACCAACAGTCATTTAAAGTCTCTTTGGCCACACTGGCCAAATTCAGAATAACGGTTATATTGGTTTCTCAAAAATGGCTAGACCGATTTGATCAACTTAGTCTCAAATGAAAGGTGTTGCGTCCCCGGAAACCGATATTAAATTCCATCTCCATCCGACTTCCGGTTCCGGAGTTACGGGTTGTGGAGTGCGATCACATAGAAAACTCCGATTCAAACCGATACCGCGATGAATGCAAAAAGGTGCTCTTATATATACTTACCAAGTGTAATAAGAATGAAAAACATTACCATAATGTTATATTGTACGAACCAGCTACTAAATCATAGTTTGGAGAAATGAGAAAGGCACAATTGCACCTCTAGGTGGATTAAAACAGGTTTTTGCCTTTCTCATATAAAGAAAGGCTATGCAATCACTGTAAAAATTGACTTTTTAACCGAGGCCCGGAAGGCCGAGTGTCATACACCATTCGATTCAGTTCGTCGAGATCGGCAAATGTCTGTGTGTGTGTATGTATGTGTGTGTGTATGTGTGTGTGTATGTGTGTGTGTGTCATTTAAACTCACACAATTTTCTCAGAGATGGCTGAACCGATTTTCGCAAACTTAGTTTCATCTGAAAGGTATAACGCTCCCATAAGCTGCTATTGAATTTTTAGTTGATCCGACTTCCGGTTCCGGAGTTACGGGTTGAAGAGTGCGGTCACACAGCAAATTCCCATATAAACTGGTACCACCATGATGTTCAAATGATGAAAAACATATTAAAATTGATGTAACATTACTCTAGTTTGCGGGTCTGGATCACTAATGATCAATCAAAGCAGCTTTGACCACATTGGCCACCTATGACGGTTCATGACGCCCCCGGGGAACCCGCCAAGTTCCTAAGCTAATATCACACCCATTCCCCAACGAATTCTCTACCGATTTTTACAAACTTGATTTCAAATGAAAGATACAGTAATGCCATTGACTGCTGCTGAATTTCATTCTGTTCTGACTCTTGCTTCCGGAGTTACAGGGGTGTTAGTAAGGATACACTGGAATTTCCCATATAAATCGGTACAATCGTAATACCTCAGAGGCTAAAAACTATTGAAATGGTCACCAAATTACTTCTAATCGCAGATCTAGATCACTGATTGCCAATCAAACATTCTTTGAATATATTGTCCACTATCGACGATTCCGGAAGTCCGGAATTCCGGGCATATTCCACAATTAAAGTCACATCGGTTCTTCGGTGATGACTGAACCGATTTTCTCAAACCAAGTCTCAAATGGAAGGCAAAATATGCAGTTGAGTATTACGTCGCCGCCCCTCCTACCCCCGCCTTGCCCTTACACCTCCCTCCTTCATCACTCCCCTCCCCTTGGACCACCCTCACGCCCGCATTTCCTTCATCCACCCCGTATACCGAAATAAGATGAAGGATTTCTGACGCATCCTCCACTCTCACTCTACTAACCCCCCATTCCCTCCACTTTCAAACCCATTCCACCAACATTTCAAAATATAATCACATGAAGATAACATTGAACTCATGCTGATTAAGGTAATTAAATACTATTCTTTTGCCTTTCTCATATAGAAAGGTTATGCAATTGCTCCAAAAACCGACTTCCTAACCGAAGCCCGGAGGGCCGAGTCTCATATAACATTCGACTCAGTTCGCCGAGATCGCAAAATATCTGTGTGTATGTATGTGTGTTTGTATGTGCGTGTGTATGTGTGCATGTATGTATGTATGTATGTATGTATGTATGTATGTATGTATGTATGTATGTATGTATGTATGTATGTATGTATGTATGTGTGTGTATGTGCGGATTTGTTAACAAAATGTCCACATCGGTTTCTCGGAGATGGTTGAACCGATTTTTAGAAACTAAGATTCAAATGAAAGGTATACTATTCTCATAGCTTGCTATTGAATTTCATTTTCAACCGACATCTTGTTCCGGATTACGAGTTGAAGAGTATGGTTACAAAACAAAATTTGTTGATTTGTCCACATCGGTTTCTCGGAATTTTCTGAACCGATTTTGACAAACTTGATTTTAAATGGAAGGTCCATCAGCTGCTGTTGAATTTTGTGTGGATCCGAGTTCTGGTTCCTGAATTACAGGGTGATACGTACGATCACGCAGCAAATCTCGATTCTAACGAATTCTGCGATGAATGTAAAAAGGTAAAATTTTTGCCTTTCTCAATAGAAAGGTATTGCAATTGCTCTGAAAACCGACTTTTTAACGGAGGCCCGGAGGGCCGAGTGGCATATACCATTCGATTCAGTTCGTCGAGTTCGGCAAATGTCTGAGCGTGTGTATGTATGTGTGTATGTATATATGTGTGTGTATGTGCGTCTGTGTGTGTATGTGACCAAAAATGTCACTCATTTTTCTCAGAGCTGGCTGAACCGATTTTGACAAACTAAGTCTCAAATGAAAGATACAACGTTCCCATAGGCTGCTATTGAATTTCTGATGGATCCGACTTCCGGTTCCGGAATTACAGGGTGGTGAGCACGATCACGCAGAAAATGTCGATTTTAATAAATTCTGCAATGAATGTATAAAGGTGAAAATTTTTCCAAAATATGACCACAACTGCTTCGATTTGTAGTATTAGGTCACTAACATCCATTCAAAGTCTTTTTGGCCCCATTGGCCACCATCATCGGTTCTGGAAGCCCCGGCGGAAGTATCCAAATTCAGAATAACAGTCACATCGGTTTCCCGGAGATGGCTAAACCGATTCAACCAAACTTAGTCTCAAATGAAAGGTGTTGCGCCTTCGTAAATGGTTATTTAATTTCATCCCGATCTGACTTCCGGTTCCGGAGTTACAGGTTGTGGCGTGCGATCACATAGCAAATTGTGATTCAAACCGATACTCCGATGAAAGCAAAAAAGGTAAAAATTTCGCTAAAATGTCTCTCAAACAACTTAAATTTGCTGTTCTAGGTCATCGACGGCCAACCAAACTTTCGTTGACTACATTGACCACCATAGACGGTTCCGGAAGTGCCCGGGAAAAGCGGCCATCTTTCAAAATTGACGTACTCACATCAGTTTCCCGGAAATGGTTGGGCCGATTTTCACAAACACTGTCCCAAATGATAGCTATAGTATCCCCACAGATGTCTATAAAATTTCGTACGGATCGCTTGGATGCGTCCGGAAATATAGACTAATCCATCCGGTCACATATGAAATTCCCATATAAGCCGGAACTAAATTTTTTTCAAAGGGGGGACCCCATGAAATTTCAGAAATCAAATTCGTTTTTGATGCCAAACATCTTTAAAATGCATGAAACGTCGAGATTTTATGTTATCTCGAAAAATTTTTTTTTATGAAAATCGACTTTTTGGGACTGCCGATTTCGCACCTTTTTGCCTTTCTCATATAAAGAAAGGCTATGCAATCACTGTAAAAATCGACTTTTTAACCGAGGCCCGGAGGGCCGAGTGTCATACACCATTCGATCCAGTTCGTCGAGATCGGCAAATGTCTGTGTGTGTGTATGTATGTGTGTGTGTATGTGTGTGTGTATGTGTGTGTGTGTCATTTAAACTCACACAATTTTCTCAGAGATGGCTGAACCGATTTTCGCAAACTTAGTTTCATCTGAAAGGTATAACGCTCCCATAAGCTGCTATTGAATTTTTAGTTGATCGGACTTCCGGTTCCGGAGTTACGGGTTGAAGAGTGCGATCACAGAGCAAATTCCCATATAAACTGGTACCACTATGATGTTAAAATGATGTAAAACATATTAAAATTGATGTAACATTACTCTAGTTTGCGGGTCTAGATCACTAATGATCAATTAAAGCAGCTTTGACCACATTGGCCACCTATGACGGTTCATGACGCCCCCGGGGAACCCGCCAAGTTCCTAAGCTAATATCACACCCATTCCCCAACGAATTCTCTACCGATTTTTACAAACTTGATTTCAAATGAAAGATACAGTAATACCATTGACTGCTGCTGAATTTCATTCGGTTCTGACTCTTGCTTCCGGAGTTACAGGGGTGTTAGTAAGGATACACTGGAATTTCCCATATAAATCGGTACAATCGTAATACCTCAGAGGCTAAAAACTATTGAAATGGTCACCAAATTACTTCTAATCGCAGATCTAGATCACTGATTGCCAATCAAACATTCTTTGAATATATTGTCCACTATCGACGATTCCGGAAATGCGGAATTCCGGGCATATTCCACAATTAAAGTCACATCGGTTCTTCGGTGATGACTGAACCGATTTTCTCAAATCAAGTCTCAAATGGAAGGCAAAATATGCAGTTGAGCATTGCGTCGCCGCTCCTCCCCCTCCCCCCCGCCTTGCCCATACACCTCCCTCCTTCATCACTCCCCTCCGCTTGGACCACCCTCACGCCCGCATTTCCTTCAACCACGTGTATACCGAAATAAGATGAAGGATTTCTGACGCATTCTCCACTCCCACTCTACTAACCCCCCATTCCCTCCGCTTTCAAACCCATTCCACCAACATTTCAAAATATAATCACATGAAGATAACATTGAACTCATACTGATTAAGCTAATTAAATATTATTCTTTTGCCTTTCTCGTATAGAAAGGTTATGCAATTGCTCCAAAAGCCGACTTTCTAACCGAGGCCCGGAGGGCCGAGTCTCATATAACATTCAACTCAGTTCGCCGAGATCGCAAAATATATGTGTGTATGTATGTGTGTATGTATGTATGTATGTATGTATGTGTGTGTATGTGCGGATTTGTTAACAAAATGTCCACATCGGTTTCTCGGAGATGGTTGAACCGATTTTTACAAACTAAGATTCAAATGAAAGGTATAATCATCCCATAGGTTGCTATTGAATTTCATTTTCAACCGATATCTTGTTCCGGATTACGATTTGAAGAGTATGGTTACAAAACAAAATTTGTTGATTTGTCCACATCGGTTTCTCGGAATTTTCTGAACCGATTTTGACAAACTTGATTTTAAATGGAAGGTCCACCAGCTGCTGTTGAATTTTGTGTGGATCCGAGTTCTGGTTCCTGAATTACAGGGTGATACGTACGATCACGCACCAAATCTTGATTCTAATGAATTCTGCGATGAATGTAAAAAGGGGATTTTTTTCCAAAATGTAAACACAACTGTTGAATTTGTAGATCTAGGTCACCAACAGTCATTCAAAGTCTCTTTGGCCACACTGGCCACCATCGACGGATCCGGAAGCATCCAAATTCAGAATAACGGTTATATTGGTTTCTCGAAAATGGCTAGACCGATTTGATCAACTTAGTCTCAAATGAAAGGTGTTCCGTCCCCGGAAATTGATATTAAATTCCATCTCCATCCGACTTCCGGCTCCGGAGTTACGGGTTGCGGAGTGCGATCACACAGAAAACTCCGATTCAAACCGATACCGCGATGAATGCAAAAAGGTGCTCTTATATATACTTAAGTGTAATAAGAATGAAAGACATTTCCATAATGTTATATTGTACGAACCAGCTATTAAATCATAGTTTGGAGAAATGAGAAAGGCACAATTGCACCTCTAGGTGGATTAAAACAGGTTTTTCAATTTAATATTAATGTAGCTGTTTTTTCTTTTACAAAATTTTAGAACTCGAATAGTGATTTTTTCTTGTATATTTGTCATGTCATGTATAATAATAAAATGTATTATATTCATTTGAAAGCTTTTAATGAATATAAACAACGCAAACATTCACGTGTTCATGATTGAGAAAGGCACAATTGCACCGCTAGGTGGATTAAAATAGGTTTTTTTAGACTAGGGTCGCTGAACACGAAAACGATATTCATTTTTTGCCTTTCTCATATAAAGAAAGGCTATGCAATCACTGTAAAAATCGACTTTTTAACGGAGGCCCGGAGGGCCGAGTGTCATACACCATTCGATTCAGTTCGTCGAGATCGGCAAATGTCTGTGTGTGTATGTATGTGTGTGTGTATGTGTGTGTATGTGTGTGTGTCATTTAAACTCACACAATTTTCTCAGAGATGGCTGAACCGATTTTCGCAAACTTAGTTTCATATGAAAGGTATAACGCTCTCATAAGCTGCTATTGAATTTTTAATTGATCCGACTTCCGGTTCCGGAGTTACGGGTTGAAGAGAGCGGTCACACAGCAAATTCCCATATAAACTGGTACCACCATGATGTTCAAATGATGTAAAACATATTAAAATTGATGTAACATTACTCTAGTTTGCGGGTCTGGATCACTAATGATCAATCAAAGCAGCTTTGACCACATTGGCCACCTATGACGGTTAATGACGCCCCCGGGGAACCCGCCAAGTTCCTAAGCTAATATCACACCCATTCCCCAACGAATTCTCTACCGATATTTACAAACTTCATTTCAAATGAAAGATACAGTAATGCCATTGGCTGCTGCTGAATTTCATTCGGTTCTGACTCTTGCTTCCGGAGTTACAGGGGTGTTAGTAAGGATACACAGGAATTTCCCATATAAATCGGTACAATCGTAATACCTCAGAGGCTAAAAACTATTGAAATGGTCACCAAATTACTTCTAATCGCAGATCTAGATCACTGATTGCCAATCAAACATTCTTTGAATATATTGTCCACTATCGACGATTCCGGAAGTCCGGAATTCCGGGCATATTCCACAATTAAAGTCACATCGGTTCTTCGGTGATGACTGAACCGATTTTCTCAAACCAAGTCTCAAATGGAAGGCAAAATATGCAGCTGAGTATTGCTTCAGAGCCCCTCCGCCCCCCCCCCCCCCCCCCGCCTTGCCCTTACATCTCCATCCTTCATCACTACCGTCCCCTTGGACCACCCTCACGCCCGCATTTCCTTCATCCACCCCGTATACCAAAATAAGATGAAAGATTTCTGACGCATCCTCCACTCCCACTCTACTAACCCCCCATTCCCTCCACTTTTAAACCCATTCCACCAACATTTCAAAATATAATCACATGAAGATAACATTGAACTCATGCCGATTAAGCTAATTAAATACTATTCTTTTGCCTTTCTCATACAGAAAGGTTACGCAATTGCTCCAAAAACCGACTTTCTAACCGAGGCCCGGAGGGCCGAGTCTCATATAACATTCGACTCAGTTCGCCGAGATCGCAAAATATCTGTGTGTATGTATGTGTGTATGTATGTATGTATGTATGTATGTATGTATGTATGTATATATGTATGTATGTATGTATGTATGTATGTATGTATGTATGTATGTATGTATGTATGTATGTATGTATGTATGTATGTATGTATGTATGTATGTATGTATGTATGTATGTATGTATGTATGTATGTATGTATGTATGTATGTATGTATGTATGTATGTATGTATGTATGTATGTATGTATGTATGTATGTATGTATGTATGTATGTATGTATGTATGTATGTATGTATGTATGTATGTATGTATGTATGTATGTATGTATGTATGTATGTATGTATGTATGTATGTATGTATGTATGTATGTATGTATGTGTGTATGTGCGGATTTGTTAAAAAAATGTCCACATCGGTTTTTTGGAGATGGCTGAACCGATTTTTACAAACTAAGATTCAAATGAAAGGTATACTATTCCCATAGGTTGCTATTGAATTTGATTTTCAACCGACATCTTGTCCCGGATTACGAGTTGAAGAGTATGGTTACAAAACAAAATTTGTTGATTTGTCCACATCGGTTTCTCGGAATTTTCTGAACCGATTTTGACAAACTTGATTTTAAATGGAAGGTCCATCAGCTGCTGTTGAATTTTGTGTGGATCCGAGTTCTGGTTCCTGAATTACAGGGTGATACGTACGATCACGCAGCAAATCTCGATTCTAACGAATTCTGCGATGAATGTAAAAAGGTGAAATTTTTGCCTTTCTCAATAGAAAGGTATTGCAATTGCTCTAAAAACCGACCTTTTAACGGAGGCCCGGAGGGCCGAGTGACATATACCATTCGATTCAGTTCGTCGAGTTCGGCAAATGTCTGTGTGTGTATGTATGTGTGTATGTATGTATGTGTGTATGTGCGTCTGTTACCAAAAATGTCACTCATTTTTCTCAGAGATGGCTGAACCGATTTTGACAAACTTAGTCTCAAATGAATGGTGCAACGTTCCCATAGGCTGCTATTGAATTTCTAATGGATCCGACTTCCGGTTCCGGAATTACAGGGTGATTAGTACGAACACGCAGAAAATGTCGATTTTAATAAATTTTGCAATGAATGCATAAACGTGAAATTTTTTCGAAAATATGACCACAACTGCTTCGATTTGTAGTATGAGGTCACTAACATCCATTCAAAGTCTATTTGGCCACATTGGCCAACTTCATCGGTTCCGGAAGCCCCGGCGGAAGTATCTAAATTCAGAATAACAGTCACATCGGTTTCTCGGAGATGGCTAGACCGATTCGACTAAACTTGGCCTCAAATGAAAAGTATTGCGTCCCCGTAAATGGCTATTTAATTTCATCCCGATCCGACTTCTGGTTCCGGAGTTATAGGTTGTGGCGTGCGATGACATAGCAAATTGTGATTCAAACCGATACTTCGATGAAAGCAAAAAAGGTAAAAATTTCGCTAAAATGTCTCTCAAACAACTTAAATTTGCTGTTCTAGGTCACAGACGGCCAACCAAACTTTCGTTCACTACATTGACCACCATAGACGGTTCCGGAAGTGCCCGGGAAAAGCGGCCATCTTTCAAAATTTACGAACTCACATCAGTTTCCTGGAAATGGTTGGGCCGATTTTCACAAACTTAGTCCCAAATGATAGCTATAATATCCCCACAGATGTTTATAAAATTTCGTACGGATCGCTTATATGGGGCCGGAAATATAGACTAAATCGTCCGGTCACATATGAAATTCCCATATAAGCCGGAACTCAAATTTTTTTTCAAAGAGGGGACCCCATGAAATTTCAGAAATCGAATGCGTATTTTTGATGCCAAACATCTTTAAAATGCATGAAACGTCGAGATTTTAAGTTATCTCGAAAAAATTTTTTTTGCGAAAATCGACTTTTTGGGACTGCCGATTTCGCACCTTTTTGCCTTTCTCATATAAAGAAAGGCTATGCAATCACTGTAAAAATCGACTTTTTAACGGAGGCCCGGAGGGCCGAGTGTCATACACCATTCGATTCAATTCGTCGAGATCGGCAAATGTCTGTGTGTGTGTATGTATGTGTATGTGTGTATGTGTGTGTGTATGTGTGTGTGTCATTTAAACTCACACAATTTTCTCAGAGATGGCTGAACCGATTTTCGCAAACTTAGTTTCATCTGAAAGTTATAACGCTCCCATAAGCTGCTATTGAATTTTTAATTGATCCGACTTCCGGTTCCGGAGTTACGGGTTGAAGAGAGCGGTCACACAGCAAATTCCCATATAAACTGGTACCACCATGATGTTCAAATGATGTAAAACATATTAAAATTGATGTAACATTACTCTAGTTTGCGGGTCTAGATCATTAATGATCAATCAAAGCAGCTTTGACCACATTGGCCACCTATGACGGTTCATGACGCCCCCGAGGAACCCGCCAAGTTCCTAAGCTAATATCACACCCATTTCCCAACGAATTCTCTACCGATTTTTACAAACTTTCAAATGAAAGATACAGTAATGCCATTGATTGCTGCTGAATTTCATTCGGTTCTGACTGTTGCTTCCGGAGTTACAGGGGTGTAAGTAAGGATACACTGGAATTTCCCATATAAATCGTACCAATCGTAATATCTCAGAGGCTAAAAACTATTGAAATGGTCACCAAATTACTTCTAATCGCAGATCTAGATCACTGATTGCCAATAAAAAACATTCTTTGAATATATTGTCCACTATCGACGATTCCGGAAGTCCGGAATTCCGGGCATATTCCACAAATAAAGTCACATCGGTTCTTCGGTGATGACTGAACCGATTTTCTCAAACCAAGTCTCAAATGGAATGCAAAATATGCAGTTGAGTATTGCGTCGCCGACCCTCCCCCCCCCCCTTGCCTTGCCCTTACACCTCCCTCCTTCATCACTCCCCTCCCCTTGGTCCACCCTCACGCCCGCATTTCCTTCACCCACCCTGTATACCGAAACAAGATGAAGGATTTCTGACGCATCCTCCACTCCCACTCTACTAACCCCCCATTCCCTTCACTTTCAAACCCATTCCACCAACATTTCAAAATATAATCACATGAAGATAACATTGAACTCATGCTGATTAAGCTAATTAAATATTATTCTTTTGCCTTTCTCATATAGAAAGGTTATGCAATTGCTCCAAAAACCGACTTTCTAACCGAGGCCCGGAGAGCCGAGTCTCATATAACATTCGACTCAGTTCGCCGAGATCGCAAAATATCTGTGTGTATGTATGTGTCTATATATGTATGTATGTATGTATGTATGTATGTATGTATGTATGTATGTATGTATGTATGTATGTATGTATGTATGTATGTATGTATGTATGTATGTATGTATGTATGTATGTATGTATGTATGTATGTATGTATGTATATATGTATGTATGTATGTATGTATGTATGTATGTATGTATATATATATGTATGTATGTATGTATGTATGTATGTATGTATGTATGTATGTATGTATGTATGTATGTATGTATGTATGTATGTATGTATGTATGTATGTATGTATGTATGTATGTATGTATGTATGTATGTATGTATGTATGTATGTATGTATGTGTGTATGTGCGGATTTGTTAACAAAATGCCCACATCGGTTTCTCGGAGATGGCTGAACCGATTTTTACAAACTAAGATTCAAATGAAAGGTATAATATTCCCTATTGAATTTCATTTTCAACCGACATCTTGTTCCGGATTACGAGTTGAAGAATATGGTTACAAAACAACATTTGTTGATTTGTCCACATCGGTTTCTCGAAATTTTCTGAACCGATTTTGACAAACTTGATTTTAAATGAAAGGTCCATCAGCTGCTGTTGAATTTTGTGTGGATCCGAGTTCTGGTTCCTGAATTACAGGGTGATATGTACGATCACGCAGCAAATCCCGATTTTAACGAATTCTGCGATGAATGTATAAAGGGGAATTTTTTTCCAAAATGTAAACACAACTGTTGAATTTGTAGATCTAGGTCACCAACAGTCATTCAAAGTCTCTTTGGCCACACTGGCCACCATCGACGGATCCGGAAGCATTTAATTTCAGAATAACGGTTATATTGGTTTCTCGAAAATGGCTAGACCGATTTCATCAACTTAGTCTAAAATGAAAAGTGTTGCGTCCCCGGAAACTGATATTAAATTCCATCTCCATCCGACTTCCGGCTCCGGAGTAACGGGTTGTGGAGTGCGATCACATAGAAAACTCCGATTCAAAACGGTGCTCTTATATATACTTATCAAGTGTAATAAGAATGAAAGACATTTCCATAATGTTATATTGTACGAACCAGCTATTAAATCATAGTTTGGAGAAATGAGAAAGGCACAATTGCACCTCTAGGTGGATTAAAACAGGTTTTTGTTCAAAGAAGCGATTTTATGATTTTCTCAAAAAACTCGTTTTTGAGCACTTTTTGTAGTTTTAAGTCAATATTTCTTGTCAAAAGCATTCAATTAATTAAGTCAATATGCAGGTTGAAAGATGCTGAGATGCCCTTTCCAAAAACATATAATATGTGTCGATCATATGTAGAATTTTTAGTGCTGCAAGCGACCAAAGTTTAAAAAAAGTGCATTTTTGACCATTTTTAAAAGTTACTCATTTTTAAATGATTTTTTTTACCAAAATCAATTTTTTTCGGACCTTTTAGAATCTAAGATAACAAATAATATGTTTGCGTTAATTTTAAGCCTAATATCACTAACATCGGATGGAAAATGTTGATGCTATGGCACATTGAGCGAAATGGAAATTTTATTATTTTAATGGACCCTGCTCTGGTGCGGCGGTTTAGAGGGTGTAGCACTGGTCTCATAAACCAGTCATCAAATATTTGAGTCCCTATCGAGAAGGAGTCTCAGTGGGATCGTAGCACTAGCCACGTAATATTCTGTGAACTGAGAATCTGCTGTGAAGCCTGTTGCAGCAGAAGGCTAAAATTCCTTTAATTAGTAAAATATGTACACACAGACAAAACAAAACTTTTCCAACGATATTTCCACATTTTAAAAAGAGCACTTAGTTGTACAATGAAATATCCAAAACCATTTAAATGCCGCAGGATGGATGGATGCAAGCTCGAGAAGACAGTACCCAACACAAACAATAACTATCAAGTATAGAAGATTATTTCAGCCGAAAGTATGATTGTGCGAAAAATAAAAAGTTATAATTTTCACTCAGTTTTTCATACCATCTACATTTTTCATCCGACTTTTGTGACCATTGGATTAAAATTCATGCAAAAAGATTGTTTATCTCATTAGATTCTAAAACAATTTTCTTCTGTCCTTGATTTATTATAAAAAATTTACCAGAAATATGCATTTTTTAAAAAAAGGTCGAACATTAGATTTTGTTACTTTGGTCGATTGTAATCATAATAAATGTACATTTCTCGACAACTTACGATTACGGCTTAAAAGCCAACTGTCAAAATTCTCTTTGAAAGGAAATTCCGGACAAATTGTTACTGGCTAAACGCAGTTCATAATAGTTAATGCAAGAGAAAACATCTGTGATTGGAGGGTAACAGTTTGTCTGAAATTTCATTTCAAAGAGAATTTTGACAGCCGGCTTTTAAGCCGTAATCATATGTTTGTCGAGATTTGATTTACGCATATTATACATTTTCGGAAAGGGCACATCAATACCTTCGAACTGTTTCGACCGGATCCTATTTGAACAATATCTTGACAAATAACTAAAATAGTGCCCAAAACACCTTTTTCAAATAAATCTAGAAAATGCTTTTTTGAAAAAATTGACTTGGTTTTCGTATTCAGCGATCCAAAATTAACTGAAGAAGCACCTTTCTTCTTAGCTTATCGCGATTACCTTAAAATTGTTAAAATCTGTCACATTAGATTCTGAAAATATGAAAAATTATTTTTCTGTAATAAAAACGTGTTTAATCCACCTAACAGTGTGATGAGACATTTCTTATAACTCTTATCACTCTTCGGATATTATATCGTTTGAGAACATTTAGAACTTGATGCTTCGCGATGTTTTTGATAACACATACTACATGGGATAGTGGCAGGACTCAGAGAATCGCTCAAATCAGCATAGGACAACATCAGTACTAGAAATCTCAAACCAAATCAATGGGAAAGCGAAAAAATGGCCCAAAAAATAGACATACCAACGAATTATTGTTAATGCTCTGTTAATAAAATATCTATATTGTGGTGGGAAAACTTAATTTTAAGGGGTTATATATTGTACTGAGCCAAAAAAAATGGAATTTTTTTTGAATCGATTTGAAGTTTATACTTTACTCAAATTTCCAACGCGACTGAGAACTAAGAAATCAACGCTTTTTCTTGAAAAAGGTGATACTAGCAGTGATACCATTCAAAGAAAATTAACAGTGAATTTTTCCAGACTTGGTTTTATTTCCTATTTAAGAACTACTATGTGCACAGTGCTTTGAAAATCTAGCGAAATCATCTTAGGGCACCAGCGGGTCTGTAAAGAATACTAAAAATTAATTTCTATTCCATAATTTTCAGTTCAGCAATTCGAGAGATCGTGCTCACCGCAAGCCATGAAAAATAGACTACGTTGTGAAGCGATGGTCACTATTTATTAAAAAATCACGGTTAAATAAAAAATTAAACCATTAAAAAATTTCAAATAGTTTATAATTTTCACAAACTTATTAGGAAAAATTGTTTAATAAGCTTTCGTAATATTGTGTAGGAAAAAACCTGAAAATTTCAGTATTTTCTTTATCTGCAACAAATAAACCCTTAAGTATACCAATTAATTGAAATACGAATTGGAAAATGAAATGTACCTATTAATGTGAAACACAGTGAATAATACATACCATAAAGACCCATTTTTATCAGTCTCATGGCGTATTTTAGGCTGACAAAATGGGAACATTGACTAAATCGGGCAATTTTTTTTTCTTTATAATAAACTGAAGCTGTTAAAGTATTCTTCACGTCCCTTGATGTAGTCTGATAACTACTTCTGATTATGATGAACTTTTTATTTTCGCTTATTTCGCATATTTTCATGATAAGGAAAACATGCTCAAGAAAGGATTTACTCGAATTCAGTCTTGTTCGTCTGCTAGAGC
This sequence comes from Topomyia yanbarensis, assembly GCF_030247195.1. Lineage (NCBI taxonomy): Eukaryota > Metazoa > Arthropoda > Insecta > Diptera > Culicidae > Topomyia > Topomyia yanbarensis. Next base: position 250,850,246 of record NC_080671.1, read on the forward strand.
CCATCAAACATATGTTCATATTTGGCTGATAAAATTGGGGTTTCAATGTGTTATAATAGATATTCAGCATTTGAAGAAGTTTCTTGTGAACGAGTGTAGAACGACTTTGTTTCTACTTACTTGAAATCAGCGGCGTAACCAGAAATTCGGTTTGGTGAAAATCGATCATACTGTCCAAACGGTATAATTCCGAAACCGTGATTTTTGAAGTTTTAAAATTATGCAGAATTAATTTTTCAGAAAATAATAACAGAGTTCATGAATAAAATTCACCATAAATACTTCTTGGACGATATACCGTCAAAATTATTTTATCAAATGATGCGCTGTTTAACGTTTGTAAAACTCGTCGAAGATACTAAACCTCCGAAATTGGCGGTTTCAAAATGATGCTATCTTGACCTTAAATTACTGTTTCTAAACATTTGACCTATACATATAATTGGTCATACAACAAAAATCAAATGCTCATCACAATCGATCAGAACCTGCTAGAGTCGAATGGAAATCGTCATTTTTCGTCCAATCAATAAAAAATTCAATAGCAGCCGATGGGAAGGTTGTACCTTTCATTTGAGACTAACTTTGTGCAAATCGGTCCAGCCATCTCTGAGAAACAGAGGTCACATTTTTTTTCCACATACACACATACATACACACACAGACATTTTCCGATCTCGAAGAACTGAGTCGATTGGCATATGACACTCGGTCCTCCCGGTCGGGACTAGATCGACGAGTTTTAGAGTGAATGAGAAAGGCAAAAACATTTTAAGCAATTGTTGAAATTTATGCATTTTTTGTTGAACAGTTCTATGTTTCATAGAATTAAATCAATTTTAACTTCGCTTCCTATTAAATAAAGACCCTTATTACAGTACATCTCTACAAAAACGAGCTCAATTTGAAAATAAATCTGAGGATTATGATTGATTACAGAACTCTGGAATTTTCTATTGGAATGTTTTCAGGCAGGAATTTGATATTGCTGCAATTAGACAACTGTGAAATCAAGACCAATAGATCAGTTACATATCAAGACCCCATTCCGACAATTTATCAAAAGTCCTCATGATGTTTACAACAACAGGTTATCAATCTACGGATCAAATAATTGTTATTGTAATATTGAATTAAATCAGTCAGCATCAATAAATTTTCAACTTCAATCCAATATTTTTTTTGGGTGTGGTAGGGGGGAGGGTTGTATGGTGTACCCCAAAACCTTCTCTTGGCTACGCCGTTGCTTGGAGCTATTTATTTCGCTTTTCATTTTCCGATATGTTTCAGATTGATCCGATGGTTATAAGTTAGAAATATTGCAGCCAGAAGGTTCGCACAAATGAACATTTTAGTACTGATAAGTTATCAAGTTCCTTCCAGACAACTTGGAAGTGTTCGGTGATTATTTCAAGCGGTTATAGATAGTAAAATGAAATACAAAATTCGTTTTATCGAAATAATGTTTAGCTTATTTCAATGGATTATTACTATATTGAACAGTAAATAGGCGACAAAGAGTAATCAACACACAACAAGCCATAACTTTTAAAGTATTCAAAATAGATATTTAATGACTTTAGCAAAGTTATTCGCAAAAGTAAGAGCTACAAATTTGCTGAAGACATCATTTCGATATAATCACTTCCAAGAAAATTTGTGAAAATATCTCACTCATAGGGGGATTAATCAGCAAAAGCACAATACCAAAAGAAAGGGCATATTACCTCCATTAAATTCTCCGAAGATACTATTGACCTAAAATAAGCCGTTTTGGCGTTAATAATAGATTACATGTTTTTGGTCATATTTCTGGCAATGGGAAATGATAAAAATCTTTCGTCGGCGTTTAATGTTAAATATCTCTTTTGATAATAGTCCTGCAAAAAACACCATTTTTAAGCATTCAAACATTCATATCTTGGAAACTAAACATCAAAATCAAAAACAAATTAATAGCGTTCATACTGTTTTTTAGTTCTTTCATTTAAAATTGGTTTGGATAAGATCGGTTCAGCCATTGCTGAGAAACACGAATGAGAATTTGTCCGTTACACACACACACACACACACACAGACATTGTCCCAAATCGTCGAGCTGAGTCGATTGGTATATAAGACTCGGCCCTCCGGGCCTCGGAAAAAATCTTGAAAGTTTGAGCGAATTCTATACATTTCTTTTATAAGAAATGTAAAAATAGAGCAAAAACAAAAAAGCGGAAGCAAAAGAAAAACCTGTTTTAATCCACCTAGAGGTGCAATTGTGCCTTTCTCATTTCTCCAAACTATGATTTAGTAGCTGGTTCGTACAATATAACATTATGGTAATGTTTTTCATTCTTATTACACTTGGTAAGTATATATAAGAGCACCTTTTTGCATTCATCGCGGTATCGGTTTGAATCGGAGTTTTCTATGTGATCGCACTCCACAACCCGTAACTCCGAAACCGGAAGTCGGATGGAGATGGAATTTAATATCGGTTTCCGGGGACGCAACACCTTTCATTTGAGACTAAGTTGATCAAATCGGTCTAGCCATTTTTGAGAAACCAATATAACCGTTATTCTGAATTTGGATGCTTCCGGATCCGTCGATGGTGGCCAGTGTAGCCAAAGAGACTTTAAATGACTGTTGGTGACCTAGATCTACAAATTCAACAAATGTGTTTACATTTTGGAAAAAAATTCACCTTTTTACATTCATCGCAGAATTCGTTAGAATCGAGATTTGCTACGTGATCGTACGTATCACCCTGTAATTCAGGAACCAGAACTCGGATCCACACAAAATTCAACAGCAGCTGATGGACCTTTCATTTAAAATCAAGTTTGTCAAAATCGGTTCAGAAAATTCCGAGAAACCGATGTGGACAAATCAACAAATTTTGTTTTGTAACCATACTCTTCAACTCGTAATCCGGAACAAGATGTCGGTTGAAAATGAAATTCAATAGCAACCTATGGGAATATTATACCTTTCATTTGAATCTTAGTTTGTAAAAATCGGTTCAGTCATCTCCGAGAAAACGACGTGGACATTTTGTTAACAAATCCGCACATACACACATACACACATACATACATACATACATACATACATACATACATACATACATACATACATACATACATACATACATACATACACACATACATACACACATACATACACACAGATATTTTGCGATCTCGGCGAACTGAGTCGAATGTTATGAGTCGGTTAGAAAGTCGGTTTTTGGAGCAATTGCATAACCTTTCTATATGAGAAAGGCAAAAGAATAATATTTAGCTTAATCAGCATGAGTTCAATAGTATTTTCCTGTGATTATATTTTGAAATGATGGTGGAATGGGTTTGAAAGTGGAGGGAATGGGGGGTTAGTAGAGTGGGAGTGGAGGATGCGTCAGAAATCCTTCATCTTATTTCGGTATACGGGATGGATGCAGGAAATGCGGGCGTGAGGGTGGTCCAAGGGGAGGGGAGTGATGAAGGATGGAGGTGTAAGGGCAAGACGGAGGGGGGGGGGGAGGGGGGCGGCGACGCAATACTCAACTGCATATTTTGTCTTCCATTTGAGACTTAGTTTGAGAAAATCGGTTCAGTCATCACCGAAGAACCGATTTGACTTTAATTGTGGAATATGCCCGGAATTCCGGACTTCCGGAATCGTCGATAGTAGGCAATATATTCAAAGAATGTTTGATTGGCAATCAGTGATCTAGATCTGCGATTAGAAGTAATTTGGTGACCATTTCAATAGTTTTTAGCCTCTGAGGTATTACGATTGTACCGATTTATATGGCAAATTCCAGTGTATCCTTACTAACACCCCTGTAACTCCGGAAGCAAGAGTCAGAACCGAATGAAATTCAGCAGCAGTCAATGGCATTACTGTATCTTTCATTTGAAATCAAGTTTGTAAAAATCGGTAGAGAATTCGTTGGGGAATGGGTGTGATATTAGCTTAGGAACTTGGCGAGTTCCCCGGGGGCGTCATGACCTGTCATAGGTGGCCAATTTGGTCAAAGCTGCTTTGATTGATCATTAGTGATCCAGACCCGCAAACTAGAGTAATGTTACATCAATTTTAATATGTTTTACATCATTTGAACATCATGGTGGTACCAGTTTATATGGGAATTTGCTGTGTGACCGCACTCTTCAACCCGTAACTCCGGAACCGGAAGTCGGATCAACTAAAAATTCAATAGCAGCTTATGGGAGCGTTATACCTTTCAGATGAAACTAAGTTTGCGAAAATCGGTTCAGCCATCTCTGAGAAAATTGTGTGAGTTTAAATGACACACACACATACACACACACATACATACACACACAGACATTTGCCGATCTCGACGAACTGAATCGAATGGTGTATGACACTCGGCCCTCCGGGCCTCGGTTAAAAAGTCGATTTTTACAGTGATTGCATAGCCTTTCTTTATATGAGAAAGGCAAAACGTTTTTTGCCTTTCTCATATAAAGAAAGGCTATGTAATCACTGTAAAAATCGACTTTTTAACCGAGGCCCGGAGGGCCGAGTGTCATACACCATTCGATTCAGTTCGTCGAGATCGGCAAATGTCTGTGTGTGTATGTGTGTGTGTGTATGTGTGTGTGTGTATGTGTGTGTGTCATTTAAACTCACACAATTTTCTCAGAGATGGCTGAACCGATTTTCGCAAACTTAGTTTCATCTTAAAGGTATAACGCTCCCATAAGCTGCTATTGAATTTTTAGTTGATCCGACTTCCGGTTCCGGAGTTATGGGTTGAAGAGTGCGGTCACACAGCAAATTCCCATATAAACTGGTATCACCATGATGTTCAAATGATGTAAAACATGTTAAAATTGATGTAACATTACTCTAGTTTGCGTGTCTGGATCACTAATGATCAATCAAAGCAGCTTTGACCACATTGGCCACCTATGACGGTTCATGACGCCCCCGGGGAACCCGCCAAGTTCCTAAGCTAATATCACACCCATTCCCCAACGAATTCTCTACCGATTTTTACAAACTTGATTTCAAATGAAAGATACAGTAATGCCATTGACTGCTGCTGAATTTCATTCGGTTCTGACTCTTGCTTCCGGAGTTACAGGGGTGTTAGTAAGGATACACTGGAATTTCCTATATAAATCGGTACAATCGTAAAAACTCAGAGGCTAACAACTATTGAAATGGTCACCAAATTACTTCTAATCGCAGATCTAGATCACTGATTGCCAATCAAACATTCTTTGAATATATTGTCCACTATCGACGATTCCGGAAGTCCGGAATTCCGGGCATATTCCACAATTAAAGTCACATCAGTTCTTCGGTGATGACTGAACCGATTTTCTCAAACCAAGTCTCAAATGGAAGGCAAAATATGCAGTTGAGTATTACGTCGCCGCCCCTCCTCCCCCCGCCTTGCCCTTACACCTCCCTCCTTCATCACTCCCCTCCCCTTGGACCACCCTCACGCCCGCATTTCCTTCATCCACCCGTATACCGAAATAAGATGAAGGATTTCTGACGCATCCTCCACTCTCACTCTACTAACCCCCTATTCCCTCCACTTTCAAACCCATTCAACCAACATTTCAAAATATAATCACATGAAGATAACTTTGAACTCATGCTGATTAAGCTGATTAAATACTATTTTTTTGCCTTCCTCATATAGAAAGGTTACGCAATTGCTCCAAAAACCGATTTCCTAACCGAAGCCCGGAGGGCCGAGTCTCATATAACATTCGACTCAGTTCGCCGAGATCGCAAAATATCTGTGTGTATGTATGTGTGTTTGTATGTGCGTATGTATGTGTGCATGTATGTATGTATGTATGTATGTATGTATGTATGTATGTGTGTGTATGTGCGGATTTGTTAACAAAATGTCCACATCGGTTTCTCGGAGATGGTTGAACCGATTTTTAGAAACTAAGATTCAAATGAAAGGTATACTATTCTCATAGGTTGCTATTGAATTTCATTTTCAACCGACATCTTGTTCCGGATTACGAGTTGAAGAGTATGGTTACAAAACAAAATTTGTTGATTTGTCCACATCGGTTTCTCGGAATTTTCTGAACCGATTTTGACAAACTTGATTTTAAATGAAAGGTCCATCAGCTGCTGTTGAATTTTGTGTGGATCCGAGTTCTGGTTCCTGAATTACAGGGTGATACGTACGATCACGCAGCAAATCTCGATTCTAACGAATTCTGCGATGAATGTAAAAAGGTAAAATTTTTGCCTTTCTCAATAGAAAGGTATTGCAATTGCTCTGAAAACCGACTTTTTAACGGAGGCCCGGAGGGCCGAGTGGCATATACCATTCGATTCAGTTCGTCGAGTTCGGCAAATGTCTGAGCGTGTGTATGTATGTGTGTATGTATGTATGTGTGTGTATGTGCGTCTATGTGTGTGTATGTGACCAAAAATGTCACTCATTTTTCTCAGAGCTGGTTGAACCGATTTTGACAAACTTAGTCTCAAAGAAAAGAAACAAAGAAACAAAGATACAACGTTCCCATAGGTTGCTATTGAATTTCTGATGGATCCGACTTCCGGTTCCGTAATTACAGGGTGGTGAGCACGATCACGCAGAAAATGTCGATTTTTATAAATTCTGCAATGAATGTATAAAGGTGAAATTTTTTCCAAAATATGACCACAACTGCTTCGATTTGTAGTATTAGGTCACTAACATCCATTCAAAATCTTTTTGGCCACATTGGCCACCATCATCGGTTCTGGAAGCCCCGGCGGAAGTATCCAAATTCAGAATAACAGTCACATCGGTTTCTCGGAGATGGCTAGACCGATTCAACCAAACTTAGTCTCAAATGAAAGGTGTTGTGCCTTCGTAATTGGTTATTTAATTTCATCCCGATCTGACTTCCGGTTCCGGAGTTACAGGTTGTGGCGTGCGATCACATAGCAAATTGCGATTCAAACCGATACTCCGATGAAAGCAAAAAACGATTTAATCCACCTAGCAGTGAGATGAGACATTTCTTGCACATTTCACTATTGGATTAGTTTGCAGAACTCACGAGAAGTAGGCACCCAACTAGAGGTGGGATGAAAACAGTTTCTAGTCTTGCACGAATAAAATCTCGAATAAACTGAATAAATTATAGAAATCAACAAAACGACCGAAATAAAAAAGTAAAGCAAAAAAATGAAATAATAGGTTTTTAAATTCATAAAATAAGTAGAAAAATTAATATAAATCAAAATTATAAAATACACGAATCAAATTAGATTAGGTTATTAAATAAAAATTAAGATTATATTTAGAAATAGTTATAAGATTAATAAAATAAATTGACTCATACTAACAAATTGAATGAAATATAACGAATGACTGAACATGAAATGCATAAAATTAAATATATGAATAAAATGAATCAAAAGAATCAAATGAATCAAATGAATTAAATGAATCAAATGATTCAAATGAATCAAATGAATCAAATGAATCAAATGAATCAAATGAATCAAATGAATCAAATGAATCAGATTAATCAAATGTATCAAATGAATCAAATGAATCAAATGAATCAAATGAATCAAATGAATCAAATGAATCAAATGAATCAAATGAATCAAATGAATCAAATGAATCAAATGAATCAAATGAATCAAATGAATCAAATGAATCAAATGAATCAAATGAATCAAATGAATCAAATGAATCAAATGAATCAAATGAATCAAATGAATCAAATGAATCAAATGAATCAAATGAATCAAATGAATCAAATGAATCAAATGAATCAAATGAATCAAATGAATCAAATGAATCAAATGAATCAAATGAATCAAATGAATCAAATGAATCAAATGAATCAAATGAATCAAATGAATCAAATGAATCAAATGAATCAAATGAATCAAATGAATCAAATGAATCAAATGAATCAAATGAATCAAATGAATCAAATGAATCAAATGAATCAAATGAATCAAATGAATCAAATGAATCAAATGAATCAAATGAATCAAATGAATCAAATGAATCAAATGAATCAAATGAATCAAATGAATCTAATGAATCAAATATATCAAATGAATCAAATGAATCAAATGAATCTAATTTGTGGATATTTTTGGTCTTTGATCCTTTCTTTCTCATGAAAGTTCGTTCTTTTTGGCCACATTGGCCACCATCATCGGTTCTGGAAGCCCCGGCGGAAGTATCCAAATTCAGAATAACAGTCACATCGGTTTCTCGGAGATGGCTAGACCGATTCAACCAAACTTAGTCTCAAATGAAAGGTGTTGTGCCTTCGTAATTGGTTATTTAATTTCATCCCGATCTGACTTCCGGTTCCGGAGTTACAGGTTGTGGCGTGCGATCACATAGCAAATTGCGATTCAAACCGATACTCCGATGAAAGCAAAAACCGATTTAATCCACCTAGCAGTGAGATGAGACATTTCTTACACATTTCACTATTGGATTAGTTTGCAGAACTCACGAGAAGTAGGCACCCAACTAGAGGTGGGATGAAAACAGTTTCTAGTCTTGCACGAATAAAATCTCGAATAAACTGAATAAATTATAGAAATCAACAAAACGACCGAAATAAAAAAGTAAAGCAAAAAAATGAAATAATAGGTTTTTAAATTCATAAAATAAGTAGAAAAATTAATATAAATCAAAATTATAAAATACACGAATCAAATTAGATTAGGTTATTAAATAAAAATTAAGATTATATTTAGAAATAGTTATAAGATTAATAAAATAAATTGACTCATACTAACAAATTGAATGAAATATAACGAATGACTGAACATGAAATGCATAAAATTAAATATATGAATAAAATGAATCAAAAGAATCAAATGAATCAAATGAATTAAATGAATCAAATGATTCAAATGAATCAAATGAATCAAATGAATCAAATGAATCAAATGAATCAAATGAATCAAATGAATCAAATGAATCAAATGAATCAGATTAATCAAATGTATCAAATGAATCAAATGAATCAAATGAATCAAATGAATCAAATGAATCAAATGAATCAAATGAATCAAATGAATCAAATGAATCAAATGAATCAAATGAATCAAATGAATCAAATGAATCAAATGAATCAAATGAATCAAATGAATCAAATGAATCAAATGAATCAAATGAATCAAATGAATCAAATGAATCAAATGAATCAAATGAATCAAATGAATCAAATGAATCAAATGAATCAAATGAATCAAATGAATCAAATGAATCAAATGAATCAAATGAATCAAATGAATCAAATGAATCAAATGAATCAAATGAATCAAATGAATCAAATGAATCAAATGAATCAAATGAATCAAATGAATCAAATGAATCAAATGAATCAAATGAATCAAATGAATCAAATGAATCAAATGAATCAAATGAATCAAATGAATCAAATGAATCAAATGAATCAAATGAATCAAATGAATCTAATGAATCAAATATATCAAATGAATCAAATGAATCAAATGAATCTAATTTGTGGATATTTTTGGTCTTTGATCCTTTATTTCTCATGAAAGTTCGTACCAATATAACGAATGTGCAGCTGATACAACTCATGGTTTATTCGCCTGTGCCACGTTCCGTCTTCCATCTGAACTCCATCATAGATGGTACGCAACACCTTTCGTTCGAAAACTCCAAGGGCGCTTTTGTCCTCAACGAACATAGTTCAGGTCTCGTGGCCGCAGAGGACCACCGATCTAATCAGCGTCTTGTAGATAATCAACTTCGTGCGGCGGCGAATTTTGTTCGACCGGAGCGTCCTCCGAAGTCCAAAGTAAGCACGATTTCCCGCCAAGATCCGTCTCTGAATTTCTCTGCTGTTATCATTGTCGTCGGTTATCAGAGCCCAAATACATGAATTCGTCGACCATCTCGATTTCGTCACCGTCAATCCGCACTCGGGTGGGAGGTTCACATTGTCGTCTCTAGAACCTCTTTCTCTCATGTATTTTGTCTTCGAAACGTTGATGGCAAGTCCAATCCTGCTGGCTTCAGCTTTCAGTCTTTGAGCATATGTTTCATTCAAAATTCAATAGAGATACGAATAGTTTAAATATCGCACGTGGAATGTCTCTTTTGAAAATTTTCATGTCGAACTTTCATATTACAAGCCAAATATTTTTCTGATATAGCCATGAATTTCCTTAATTATAGTGTAGATAAAGGCTTTGAATACAATTGAATTAAAGTTGAGTTGATGTAGCAGCAGTCAAAAAATAGTTTTGTTTTCTCAAACCTTCGCAATTACAATTAATAAATATTTCAGATTGGCAGAAGACCTTATCGCACAACTTAGAAATGGATACAGAAATAGCTAGATAGATGCGATAGAAGAGAAACAGAGAGAGAGAGAGAGAGAGAGAGAGAGAGAGAGAGAGAGATGGGCGGGGGGGCGTGTGAGGAATGGCAAATGTTGGTTAATGCAGTGACATTATTTTTATAGGTATATTATTATGATATATTGATTTCTTATATTCTTGTCATAAATAATGTAAGTAGTAATTTTTTCGCCATAACCAGTATAACCTAAATCTTACAAAAGAGCTAAATTTTTGCTAGATTTTTGGGCTTCAAACATACTTACTACTTTACTTTCGGTGACGCCACGAGTATAATTATATGAGAAATCTTTTATCTCACTATTAGGTGAATTACTTGTTGATCTGTGTATTGATATACCATCCAACATTTACCTCATGATTGAACGCAATGCCTAATCCAAGGGATAAATACTAGAACTCACTGTTTCTTTATCAACACATTATTTTGTCTTTGAAGTGAACTTGATTTTTGAGAAATAGTTAATTTACTATAAAGGTAATTCACAAAATGTTCTCAACATCGAATTCCTTGAATCACGTAGATGTGTTTTCATACCCCGATATTCAAAATCGGTTTAGTTTTGCCCCCAAAACACCAGTAAAGCAATATTCTGTATGAAACAATCTCATTTTTAGTTAGTGGAAATTGGTAAGCGAGGACCAGAAATACAAAATGTTTAATATCTTCGCCGCTCGTGCACGGATTTGGACAATCTGTAGCTTGTTAGAAAGGTATTTTTACAGGCTTTCTGTTTATGTGCAGTTTGTGGAACAATATTATATTGTTCGGAAATTATTTGCGAAAAACCTGCTGTGTTTTGACAAAATCGTCCATATCTCAGAAAGTAAACAACATATCGAAAATCAAAAATAATAGTGTCAAATGGCAACGTTAGGCCTTTCATTTAAAACTAGTTTCATTAAGATCGGCTCAGCCATTGTTGAGATAATTACATGACATTTTGTACATACATACATACACACATACACACACACATACACACATACAGACATTGTCTCAATTTGTCGAGCTGAGTCGATTGGTTTATGAGACTCGGCCCTCCGGGCCTCGGAAAAAGTTTTCAAAGTTTGAGCGAATCCTATACATTTCTTTTGTAAGAAATGTAAAAAGGTAAAAATTTCGCTAAAAGCGGCCATCTTTCAAAATTGACGTACTCACATCAGTTTCCCGGAAACGGTTGGGCCGATTTTCACAAACACTGTCCCAAATGATAGCTATAGTATCCCCACAGATGTCTATAAAATTTCGTACGGATCGCTTGGATGCGTCCGGAAATATAGACTAATCCATCCGGTCACATATGAAATTCCCATATAAGCCGGAACTCAATTTTTTTTCAAAGGGGGGACCCCATGAAATTTCAGAAATCAAATTCGTTTTTGATGCCAAACATCTTTAAAATGCATGAAACGTCGAGATTTTATGTTATCTCGAAAAATTTTTTTTTATGAAAATCGACTTTTTGGGACTGCCGATTTCGCACCTTTTTGCCTTTCTCATATAAAGAAAGGCTATGCAATCACTGTAAAAATCGACTTTTTAACCGAGGCCCGGAGGGCCGAGTATCATACACCATTCGATTCAGTTCGTCGAGATCGGCAAATGTCTGTGTGTGTGTATGTATGTGTGTGTGTGTGTATGTGTGTGTGTGTCATTTAAACTCACACAATTTTCTCAGAGATGGCTGAACCGATTTTCGCAAACTTAGTTTCATCTGAAAGGTATAACGCTCCCATAAGCTGCTATTGAATTTTTAGTTGATCCGACTTCCGGTTCCGGAGTTATGGGTTGAATTGTGCGGTCACACAGCAAATTCCCAGATAAACTGGTATATCATGGTGGTGGTGGTTCAAATGATGTAAAACATATTAAAATTGATGTAACATTACTCTAGTTTGCGGTCTGGATCACTAATGATCAATCAAAGCAGCTTTGACCACATTGGCCACCTATGACGGTTCATGACGCCCCCGGGGAACCCGCCAAGTTCCTAAGCTAATATCACACCCATTCCCCAACAAATTCTCTACCGATTTTTACAAACTTGATTTCAAATGAAAGATACAGTAATGCCATTGACTGCTGCTGAATTTCATTCGGTTCTGACTCTTGCTTCCGGAGTTACAGGGGTGTTAGTAAGGATACACTGGAATTTCCCATATAAATCGGTACAATCGTAATACCTCAGAGGCTAACAACTATTGAAATGGTCACCAAATTACTTCTAATCGCAGATCTAGATCACTGATTGCCAATCAAACATTCTTTGAATATATTGTCCACTATCGACGATTCCGGAAGTCCGGAATTCCGGGCATATTCCACAATTAAAGTCACATCGGTTCTTCGGTGATGACTGAACCGATTTTCTCAAACCAAGTCTCAAATGGAAGGCAAAATATGCAGTTGAGTATTACGTCGCCGCCCCTCCTCCCCCCGCCTTGCCCTTACACCTCCCTCCTTCATCACTCCCCTCCTTTTGGACCACCCTCACGCCCGCATTTCCTTCATCCACCCGTATACCGAAATAAGATGAAGGATTTCTGACGCATCCTCCACTCTCACTCTACTAACCCCCCATTCCCTCCACTTTCAAACCCATTCCACCAACATTTCAAAATATAATTACATGAAGATAACATTGAACTCATGCTGATTAAGGTAATTAAATACTATTCTTTTGCCTTTCTCATATAGAAAGGTTATGCAATTGCTCCAAAAACCGATTTCCTAACCGAAGCCCGGAGGGCCGAGTCTCATATAACATTCGACTCAGTTCGCCGAGATCGCAAAATATCTGTGTGTATGTATGTGTGTTTGTATGTGCGTATGTATGTATGTGTGCATGTATGTATGTATGTATGTATGTATGTATGTATGTATGTATGTATGTATGTATGTATGTATGTATGTATGTATGTATGTGTGTGTATGTGCGGATTTGTTAACAAAATGTCCACATCGGTTTCTCGGAGATGGTTGAACCGATTTTTAGAAACTAAGATTCAAATGAAAGGTATACTATTCTCATAGGTTGCTATTGAATTTCATTTTCAACCGACATCTTGTTCCGGATTACGAGTTGAAGAGTATGGTTACAAAACAAAATTTGTTGATTTGTCCACATCGGTTTCTCGGAATTTTCTGAACCGATTTTGACAAACTTGATTTTAAATGGAAGGTCCATCAGTTGCTGTTGAATTTTGTGTGGATCCGAGTTCTGGTTCCTGAATTACAGGGTGATACGTACGATCACGCAGAAAATCTCGATTCTAACGAATTCTGCGATGAATGCAAAAAGGTAAAATTTTTGCCTTTCTCAATAGAAAGGTATTGCAATTGCTCTGAAAACCGACTTTTTAACGGAGGCCCGGAGGGCCGAGTGGCATATACCATTCGATTCAGTTCGTCGAGTTCGGCAAATGTCTGAGCGTGTGTATGTATGTGTGTATGTATGTATGTGGGTGTATGTGCGTCTGTGTGTGTGTATGTGACCAAAAATGTCACTCATTTTTCTCAGAGCTGGTTGAACCGATTTTGACAAACTTAGTCTCAAATGAAAGATACAACGTTCCCATAGGTTTCTATTGAATTTCTGATGGATCCGACTTCCGGTTCCGCAATTACAGGGTGGTGAGCACGATCACGCAGAAAATGTCGATTTTAATAAATTCTGCAATGAATGTATAAAGGTGAAAATTTTTCCAAAATATGACCACAACTGCTTCGATTTGTAGTATTAGGTCACTAACATCCATTCAAAGTTTTTTTGGCCACATTGGCCACCATCATCGGTTCTGGAAGCCCCGGCGGAAGTATCCAAATTCAGAATAACAGTCACATCGGTTTCTCGGAGATGGCTAGACCGATTCAACCAAACTTAGTCTCAAATGAAAGGTGTTGTGCCTTCGTAAATGGTTATTTAATTTCATCCCGATCTGACTTCCGGTTCCGGAGTTACAGGTTGTGGCGTGCGATCACATAGCAAATTGCGATTCAAACCGATACTCCGATGAAAGCAAAAAAGGTAAAAATTTCGCTAAAATGTCTCTCAAATAACTTAACTTTGCAGTTCTAGGTCACCGACGGCCAAACAAACTTTCGTTGACTACATTGACCACCATAGACGGTTCCGGAAGTGCCCGGGAAAAGCGGCCATCTTTCAAAATTGACGTACTCACATCAGTTTCCCGGAAACGGTTGGGCCGATTTTCATAAACACTGTCCCAAATGATAGCTATAGTCTCCCCACAGATGTCTATAAAATTTCGTACGGATCGCTTGGATGCGTCCGGAAATATAGACTAATCCATCCGGTCACATATGAAATTCCCATATAAGCCGGAACTCAATTTTTTTTCAAAGGGGGGACCCCATGAAATTTCAGAAATCAAATTCGTTTTTGATGCCAAACATCTTTAAAATGCATGAAACGTCGAAATTTTATGTTATCTCGAAAAATTTTTTTTATGAAAATCGACTTTTTGGGACTGCCGATTTCGCACCTTTTTGCCTTTCTCATATAAAGAAAGGCTATGCAATCACTGTAAAAATCGTCTTTTTAACCGAGGCCCGGAGGGCCGAGTATCATACACCATTCGATTCAGTTCGTCGAGATCGGCAAATGTCTGTGTGTGTGTATGTATGTGTGTGTGTATGTGTGTGTGTATGTGTGTGTGTGTCATTTAAACTCACACAATTTTCTCAGAGATGGCTGAACCGATTTTCGCAAACTTAGTTTCATCTGAAAGGTATAACGCTCCCATAAGCTGCTATTGAATTTTTAGTTGATCCGACTTCCGGTTCCGGAGTTACGGCTTGAAGAGTGCGGTCACACAGCAAATTCCCATATAAACTGGTACCACCATAATGTTCAAATGATGTAAAACATATTAAAATTGATGTAACATTACTCTAGTTTGCGGGTCTGGATCACTAATGATCAATCAAAGCAGCTTTGACCACATTGGCCACCTATGACGGTTCATGACGCCTTCGGGGAACCCGCCAAGTTCCTAAGCTAATATCACACCCATTCCACAACGAATTCTCTACCGATTTTTACGAACTTAATTTCCAATGAAAGATACAGTAATACCATTGACTGCTGCTGAATTTCATTCGGTTCTGACTCTTGCTTCCGGAGTTACAGGGATGTTAGTAAGGATACACTGGAATTTCCCATATAAATCGGTACAATCGTAATACCTCAGAGGCTAAAAACTATTGAAATGGTCACCAAATTACTTCTAATCGTAGATCTAGATCACTGATTGCCAATCAAACATTCTTTGAATATATTGTCCACTATCGACGATTCCGGAAGTCCGGAATTCCGGGCATATTCCACAATTAAAGTCACATCGGTTCATCGGTGATGACTGAACCGATTTTCTCAAACCAAGTCTCAAATGGAAGGCAAAATATGCAGTTGAGTATTGCGTAGCCGCCCCTTCCCCCCCCCCTCCCCACCTTGCCCTCACACCTCCCTCCTTCATCACTCCCCTCTTCTTGGATCACCCTCACGCCCAGATTTCCTTCATCCACCCCGTATACCGAAATAAGATGAAGGATTTCTGACGCATCCTCCACACCCACTCTACTAAACCCTCATTCCCTACACGTTCAAACGCATTCCACCAACCTTTGCAAATTATAATCACATGAAGATAACATTGAACTCATGCTTATTAAGCTAATTAAATATTATTCTTTTGCCTTTCTCATATAGAAAGGTTATGCAATTGCTCCAAAAACTGACTTTCTAACCGAGGCCCGGAGGGCCGAGTCTCATATAACATTCAACTCAGTTCGCCGAGATCGCAAAATATCTGTGTGTATGTATGTGTGTATGTATGTATGTGTGTATGTGTATGTGTGTATGTATGTGTGTGTATGTGCGGATTTGTTAACAAAATGTCCACATCAGTTACTCGGAGATGGCTGAACCGATTTTTACAAACTAAGATTCAAATGAAAGGTATAATATTCCCATAGGTTGCTATTGAATTTCATTTTCAACCGACATCTTGTTCCGAATTACGAGTTGAAGAGTATGGTTACAAAACAAAATTTGTTGATTTTTCCAAATCGGTTTCTCGGAATTTTCTGAACCGATTTTGACAAACTTAATTTTAAATGAAAGGTCCATCAGCTGCTGTTGAATTTTGTGTGGATCCGAGTTCTGGTTCCTGAATTACAGGGTGATACGTACGATCACGCAGCAAATCCCGATTCTAACGAATTCTGCGATGAATGTAAAAAGGTGATTTTTTTTCCAAAATGTAAACACAACTGTTGAATTTGTAGATCTAGGTCCCCAACAGTCATTCAAAGTCTCTTTGGCCACACTGGCCACCATCGACGGATCCGGAAGCATCCAAAGTCAGAATAACGGTTATATTGGTTTCTCGAAAATGGCTAGATTTGCTCAACTTAGTCTCAAATGAAAGGTGTTGCGTCCCCAGAAACTGATATTAAATTCCATCTCCATCCGACTTCCAGCACCGGAGTTACGGGTTGTGGAGGTCGATCACATAGAAAACTCCGATTCAAACCGATACCGCGATGAATGCAAAAAGGTGCTCTTATATATACTTACCAAGTGTAATAAGAATGAAAGACATTTCCATAAAGTTATATTGTACGAACCAGCTATTAAATCATAGTTTGGAGAAATGAGAAAGGCACAATTGCACCTCTAGGTGGATTAAAACAGGTTTTTCAATTTAATATTAATGTAGCTGTTTTTTCTTTTACAAAATTTTAGAACTCGAATAGTGATTTTTTCTTGTATATTTGTCATGTCATGTATAATAATAAAATGTAATATATTCATTTGAAAGCTTTTAATGAATATAAACAACGCAAACATTCACGTGTTCATGATTGAGAAAGGCACAATTGCACCGCTAGGTGGATTAAAACAGGTTTTTTTAACTCGAAATTCTTTGAAAGAGAAATAGAGTATTATTTTCGTATTCAGCGACCAAAAATTAATCTAGAAACTAACTTTATTAGTAACAACATTAGTGTAAACTTATTTAAGACCAAAAGAGATACCTGAAAAACAGAGCAATTTTTACTCGGTGCCTAATAACATCACCAGTTTTTGTCGGATTTTCGTGATCTTAGGCTTAAAATTCACGTGAAAAGTTTGTCTGTCACATAAGATTTTAAAAGATTTTTTTCGCTAATTTATTTTTTATGAAAAATCAACCAAAAATTAGTAATTTTACCAAACACTACTTTTTGCCTTTCTCATATAAAGAAAGGCTATGCAATCACTGTAAAAATCGACTTTTTAACCGAGGCCCGGAGGGCCGAGTGTCATACACCATTCGATTCAGTTCGTCGAGATCGGCAAATGTCTATGTGTGTGTATGTATGTGTGTGTATGTGTGTGTATGTGTGTGTATGTGTGTGCGTGTCATTTAAACTCACACAATTTTCTCAGAGATGGCTGAACCGATTTTCGCAAACTTAGTTTCATCTGAAAGGTATAACGCTCCCATAAGCTGCTATTGAATTTTTAGTTGATCCGACTTCCGGTTCCGGAGTTACGGGTTGAAGAGTGCGGTCACACAGCAAATTCCCATATAAACTAGTACCACCATATTAAAATTGATGTAACATTACTCTAGTTTGCGGGTCTGGATCACTAATGATCAATCAAAGCAGTTTTGACCACATTGGCCACCTATGACGGATCATGACGCCCCTGGGGAACCAGCCAAGTTGCTAAGCTAATATCACACCCATTCCTTAACGAATTCTCTACCGATTTTCATAAACTTGATTTCAAATGAAAGATACAGTAATACCATTGACTGCTGCTGAATTTCATTCGGTTCTGACTCTTACTTCCGGAGTTACAGGGGTGTTAGTAAGGATACACAGGAATTTCCCATATAAATCGGTACAATCGTAATACTTCAGAGGTTAAAAACTATTGAAATGGTCACCAAATTACTTCTAATCGCAGATCTAGATCACTGATTGCCAATCAAACATTCTTTGAATATATTGTCCACTATCGACGATTCCTGAAGTCCGGAATTCCGGGCATATTCCAAAATTAAAGTCACATCGGTTCTTCGGTGATGACTGAACCAATTTTCTCAAACCAAGTCTCAAATGGAAGGCAAAATATGCAGTTGAGTATTGCGTCGCCGCACCTCCCCCCCCCCCGCCTTGCCCTTACACCTCCCACCTTCGTCACTCCCCTCCTCTTGGACCACCCTCACGCCCGCATTTTCTGCATCCACCCTGTATACCGAAACAAGATGAAGGATTTCTGACGCATCCTCCACTCCCACTCTACCCATTCCCTCTACTTTCAAACCCATTCCACCAACATTTCAAAATATAATCACATGAAGATAACATTGAACTTATGCTGATTAAGCTATTTAAATATTATTCTTTTGCCTTTCTCATATAGAAAGTTTATGCAATTGCTCCAAAAACCGACCGGCCGAGTCTCATATAACATTCGACTCAGTTCGCCGAGATCGCAAAATATCTGTGTGTATGTATGTGTGTATGTATGTGTGTATGTATGCATGTATGTATGGATGTGTGTATGTGCGGATTTGTTAACAAAATGTCCACATCGGTTTCTCGGAAATGGCCGAACGGATTTTTACAAACTAAGATTCAAATGAAAGGTATAATATTCCCATAGGTTGCTATTGAATTTCATTTTCAACCGACATCTTGTTCCGGATTACGAGTTGAAGAGTATGGTTACAAAACAAATTTTGTTGATTTGTCCACATCGGTTTCTCGGAATTTTCTGAACCGATTTGTTCATACCAATACAACGTATGTGCATTTTAAATAATATCATCATGAAAAAGGTGTTCTTGGTTTTCACATGACATATTTGAGCATATGTTTCATTCAAAATTCAATAGAGATACGAAGAGTGGAGATATCGCACGTGGAATGTCTCTTTTGAAAATTTTCATCGTCAAACATCCATTTTACCCAATTAAGCCACATATTTTTCTGAGAAAGCCATGAATTTCCTTAATTATAGTGCATATACAAGCTTTGAATAGAACGGAATTAAATTTGAGTTGATGTAGTTCTTGAGGGTCACCTGTCTACCCATAGTGCAACGTTTCAAAGGGTTTTTCAGGCTATTTCACCTTAAAAATAGTTGTTTTGCAAATTTTCTCAGGACTACAAATATTTTATTTGCCATGTAGGATGCATTATTAAACTTGTTTCCGCGAGTCTTTTCTACACTAAAATGTAAAGAAAGTAATAGGGTAACAGCAGACAAAAAATAGTTTTGTTTTCTAAAACTTTCACAATTACATCACACACATGAAATTAGCTTGAATATTAATAAAGATTGGCAGAGGATCTTATCACAGAACTAAGAAACGGATAAATAGCAAGATAGATGTGAGTCGTGGCAACTGTCACACGAAGAAAGAGAGAGAGATAGAGATAGAGATAGAGATAGAGATAGAGATAGAGATAGAGATCGAGATAGAGATAGAGATAGAGATAGAGATAGAGATCGAGATAGAGATAGAGATAGAGATAGAGATAGAGATAGAGATAGAGATAGAGATAGAGATAGAGATAGAGATAGAGATAGAGATAGAGATAGAGATAGAGATAGAGATAGAGATAGAGATAGAGATAGAGATAGAGATAGAGATAGAGATAGAGATAGAGATAGAGATAGAGATAGAGATAGAGATAGAGATAGAGATAGAGATAGAGATAGAGATAGAGATAGAGATAGAGATAGAGATAGAGATAGAGATAGAGATAGAGATAGAGATAGAGATAGAGATAGAGATAGAGATAGAGATAGAGATAGAGATAGAGATAGAGATAGAGATAGAGATAGAGATAGAGATAGAGATAGAGATAGAGATAGAGATAGAGATAGAGATAGAGATAGAGATAGAGATAGAGATAGAGATAGAGATAGAGATAGAGATAGAGATAGAGATAGAGATAGAGATAGAGATAGAGATAGAGATAGAGATAGAGATAGAGATAGAGATAGAGATAGAGATAGAGATAGAGATAGAGATAGAGATAGAGATAGAGATAGAGATAGAGATAGAGATAGAGATAGAGATAGAGATAGAGATAGAGATAGAGATAGAGATAGAGATAGAGATAGAGATAGAGATAGAGATAGAGATAGAGATAGAGATAGAGATAGAGATAGAGATAGAGATAGAGATAGAGATAGAGATAGAGATAGAGATAGAGATAGAGATAGAGATAGAGATAGAGATAGAGATAGAGATAGAGATAGAGATAGAGATAGAGATAGAGATAGAGATAGAGATAGAGATAGAGATAGAGATAGAGATAGAGATAGAGATAGAGATAGAGATAGAGATAGAGATAGAGATAGAGATAGAGATAGAGATAGAGATAGAGATAGAGATAGAGATAGAGATAGAGATAGAGATAGAGATAGAGATAGAGATAGAGATAGAGATAGAGATAGAGATAGAGATAGAGATAGAGATAGAGATAGAGATAGAGATAGAGATAGAGATAGAGATAGAGATAGAGATAGAGATAGAGATAGAGATAGAGATAGAGATAGAGATAGAGATAGAGATAGAGATAGAGATAGAGATAGAGATAGAGATAGAGATAGAGATAGAGATAGAGATAGAGATAGAGATAGAGATAGAGATAGAGATAGAGATAGAGATAGAGATAGAGATAGAGATAGAGATAGAGATAGAGATAGAGATAGAGATAGAGATAGAGATAGAGATAGAGATAGAGATAGAGATAGAGATAGAGATAGAGATAGAGATAGAGATAGAGATAGAGATAGAGATAGAGATAGAGATAGAGATAGAGATAGAGATAGAGATAGAGATAGAGATAGAGATAGAGATAGAGATAGAGATAGAGATAGAGATAGAGATAGAGATAGAGATAGAGATAGAGATAGAGATAGAGATAGAGATAGAGATAGAGATAGAGATAGAGATAGAGATAGAGATAGAGATAGAGATAGAGATAGAGATAGAGATAGAGATAGAGATAGAGATAGAGATAGAGATAGAGATAGAGATAGAGATAGAGATAGAGATAGAGATAGAGATAGAGATAGAGATAGAGATAGAGATAGAGATAGAGATAGAGATAGAGATAGAGATAGAGATAGAGATAGAGATAGAGATAGAGATAGAGATAGAGATAGAGATAGAGATAGAGATAGAGATAGAGATAGAGATAGAGATAGAGATAGAGATAGAGATAGAGATAGAGATAGAGATAGAGATAGAGATAGAGATAGAGATAGAGATAGAGATAGAGATAGAGATAGAGATAGAGATAGAGATAGAGATAGAGATAGAGATAGAGATAGAGATAGAGATAGAGATAGAGATAGAGATAGAGATAGAGATAGAGATAGAGATAGAGATAGAGATAGAGATAGAGATAGAGATAGAGATAGAGATAGAGATAGAGATAGAGATAGAGATAGAGATAGAGATAGAGATAGAGATAGAGATAGAGATAGAGATAGAGATAGAGATAGAGATAGAGATAGAGATAGAGATAGAGATAGAGATAGAGATAGAGATAGAGATAGAGATAGAGATAGAGATAGAGATAGAGATAGAGATAGAGATAGAGATAGAGATAGAGATAGAGATAGAGATAGAGATAGAGATAGAGATAGAGATAGAGATAGAGATAGAGATAGAGATAGAGATAGAGATAGAGATAGAGATAGAGATAGAGATAGAGATAGAGATAGAGATAGAGATAGAGATAGAGATAGAGATAGAGATAGAGATAGAGATAGAGATAGAGATAGAGATAGAGATAGAGATAGAGATAGAGATAGAGATAGAGATAGAGATAGAGATAGAGATAGAGATAGAGATAGAGATAGAGATAGAGATAGAGATAGAGATAGAGATAGAGATAGAGATAGAGATAGAGATAGAGATAGAGATAGAGATAGAGATAGAGATAGAGATAGAGATAGAGATAGAGATAGAGATAGAGATAGAGATAGAGATAGAGATAGAGATAGAGATAGAGATAGAGATAGAGATAGAGATAGAGATAGAGATAGAGATAGAGATAGAGATAGAGATAGAGATAGAGATAGAGATAGAGATAGAGATAGAGATAGAGATAGAGATAGAGATAGAGATAGAGATAGAGATAGAGATAGAGATAGAGATAGAGATAGAGATAGAGATAGAGATAGAGATAGAGATAGAGATAGAGATAGAGATAGAGATAGAGATAGAGATAGAGATAGAGATAGAGATAGAGATAGAGATAGAGATAGAGATAGAGATAGAGATAGAGATAGAGATAGAGATAGAGATAGAGATAGAGATAGAGATAGAGATAGAGATAGAGATAGAGATAGAGATAGAGATAGAGATAGAGATAGAGATAGAGATAGAGATAGAGATAGAGATAGAGATAGAGATAGAGATAGAGATAGAGATAGAGATAGAGATAGAGATAGAGATAGAGATAGAGATAGAGATAGAGATAGAGATAGAGATAGAGATAGAGATAGAGATAGAGATAGAGATAGAGATAGAGATAGAGATAGAGATAGAGATAGAGATAGAGATAGAGATAGAGATAGAGATAGAGATAGAGATAGAGATAGAGATAGAGATAGAGATAGAGATAGAGATAGAGATAGAGATAGAGATAGAGATAGAGATAGAGATAGAGATAGAGATAGAGATAGAGATAGAGATAGAGATAGAGATAGAGATAGAGATAGAGATAGAGATAGAGATAGAGATAGAGATAGAGATAGAGATAGAGATAGAGATAGAGATAGAGATAGAGATAGAGATAGAGATAGAGATAGAGATAGAGATAGAGATAGAGATAGAGATAGAGATAGAGATAGAGATAGAGATAGAGATAGAGATAGAGATAGAGATAGAGATAGAGATAGAGATAGAGATAGAGATAGAGATAGAGATAGAGATAGAGATAGAGATAGAGATAGAGATAGAGATAGAGATAGAGATAGAGATAGAGATAGAGATAGAGATAGAGATAGAGATAGAGATAGAGATAGAGATAGAGATAGAGATAGAGATAGAGATAGAGATAGAGATAGAGATAGAGATAGAGATAGAGATAGAGATAGAGATAGAGATAGAGATAGAGATAGAGATAGAGATAGAGATAGAGATAGAGATAGAGATAGAGATAGAGATAGAGATAGAGATGTGCATTTTAAATAATATCATCATGAAAAAGGTGTTCTTGGTTTTCACATGACATATTTGAGCATATGTTTCATTCAAAATTCAATAGAGATACGAAGAGTGGAGATATCGCACGTGGAATGTCTCTTTTGAAAATTTTCATCGTCAAACATCCATTTTACCCAATTAAGCCACATATTTTTCTGAGAAAGCCATGAATTTCCTTAATTATAGTGCATATACAAGCTTTGAATAGAACGGAATTAAATTTGAGTTGATGTAGTTCTTGAGGGTCACCTGTCTACCCATAGTGCAACGTTTCAAAGGGTTTTTCAGGCTATTTCACCTTAAAAATAGTTGTTTTGCAAATTTTCTCAGGACTACAAATATTTTATTTGCCATGTAGGATGCATTATTAAACTTGTTTCCGCGAGTCTTTTCTACACTAAAATGCAAAGAAAGTAATAGGGTAACAGCAGACAAAAAATAGTTTTGTTTTCTAAAACTTTCACAATTACATCACACACATGAAATTAGCTTGAATATTAATAAAGATTGGCAGAGGATCTTATCACAGAACTAAGAAACGGATAAATAGCAAGATAGATGTGAGTCGTGGCAACTGTCACACGAAGAGATAGAGATAGAGATAGAGATAGAGATAGAGATAGAGATAGAGATAGAGATAGAGATAGAGATAGAGATAGAGATAGAGATAGAGATCGAGATAGAGATAGAGATAGAGATAGAGATAGAGATAGAGATAGAGATAGAGATAGAGATAGAGATAGAGATAGAGATAGAGATAGAGATAGAGATAGAGATAGAGATAGAGATAGAGATAGAGATAGAGATAGAGATAGAGATAGAGATAGAGATAGAGATAGAGATAGAGATAGAGATAGAGATAGAGATAGAGATAGAGATAGAGATAGAGATAGAGATAGAGATAGAGATAGAGATAGAGATAGAGATAGAGATAGAGATAGAGATAGAGATAGAGATAGAGATAGAGATAGAGATAGAGATAGAGATAGAGATAGAGATAGAGATAGAGATAGAGATAGAGATAGAGATAGAGATAGAGATAGAGATAGAGATAGAGATAGAGATAGAGATAGAGATAGAGATAGAGATAGAGATAGAGATAGAGATAGAGATAGAGATAGAGATAGAGATAGAGATAGAGATAGAGATAGAGATAGAGATAGAGATAGAGATAGAGATAGAGATAGAGATAGAGATAGAGATAGAGATAGAGATAGAGATAGAGATAGAGATAGAGATAGAGATAGAGATAGAGATAGAGATAGAGATAGAGATAGAGATAGAGATAGAGATAGAGATAGAGATAGAGATAGAGATAGAGATAGAGATAGAGATAGAGATAGAGATAGAGATAGAGATAGAGATAGAGATAGAGATAGAGATAGAGATAGAGATAGAGATAGAGATAGAGATAGAGATAGAGATAGAGATAGAGATAGAGATAGAGATAGAGATAGAGATAGAGATAGAGATAGAGATAGAGATAGAGATAGAGATAGAGATAGAGATAGAGATAGAGATAGAGATAGAGATAGAGATAGAGATAGAGATAGAGATAGAGATAGAGATAGAGATAGAGATAGAGATAGAGATAGAGATAGAGATAGAGATAGAGATAGAGATAGAGATAGAGATAGAGATAGAGATAGAGATAGAGATAGAGATAGAGATAGAGATAGAGATAGAGATAGAGATAGAGATAGAGATAGAGATAGAGATAGAGATAGAGATAGAGATAGAGATAGAGATAGAGATAGAGATAGAGATAGAGATAGAGATAGAGATAGAGATAGAGATAGAGATAGAGATAGAGATAGAGATAGAGATAGAGATAGAGATAGAGATAGAGATAGAGATAGAGATAGAGATAGAGATAGAGATAGAGATAGAGATAGAGATAGAGATAGAGATAGAGATAGAGATAGAGATAGAGATAGAGATAGAGATAGAGATAGAGATAGAGATAGAGATAGAGATAGAGATAGAGATAGAGATAGAGATAGAGATAGAGATAGAGATAGAGATAGAGATAGAGATAGAGATAGAGATAGAGATAGAGATAGAGATAGAGATAGAGATAGAGATAGAGATAGAGATAGAGATAGAGATAGAGATAGAGATAGAGATAGAGATAGAGATAGAGATAGAGATAGAGATAGAGATAGAGATAGAGATAGAGATAGAGATAGAGATAGAGATAGAGATAGAGATAGAGATAGAGATAGAGATAGAGATAGAGATAGAGATAGAGATAGAGATAGAGATAGAGATAGAGATAGAGATAGAGATAGAGATAGAGATAGAGATAGAGATAGAGATAGAGATAGAGATAGAGATAGAGATAGAGATAGAGATAGAGATAGAGATAGAGATAGAGATAGAGATAGAGATAGAGATAGAGATAGAGATAGAGATAGAGATAGAGATAGAGATAGAGATAGAGATAGAGATAGAGATAGAGATAGAGATAGAGATAGAGATAGAGATAGAGATAGAGATAGAGATAGAGATAGAGATAGAGATAGAGATAGAGATAGAGATAGAGATAGAGATAGAGATAGAGATAGAGATAGAGATAGAGATAGAGATAGAGATAGAGATAGAGATAGAGATAGAGATAGAGATAGAGATAGAGATAGAGATAGAGATAGAGATAGAGATAGAGATAGAGATAGAGATAGAGATAGAGATAGAGATAGAGATAGAGATAGAGATAGAGATAGAGATAGAGATAGAGATAGAGATAGAGATAGAGATAGAGATAGAGATAGAGATAGAGATAGAGATAGAGATAGAGATAGAGATAGAGATAGAGATAGAGATAGAGATAGAGATAGAGATAGAGATAGAGATAGAGATAGAGATAGAGATAGAGATAGAGATAGAGATAGAGATAGAGATAGAGATAGAGATAGAGATAGAGATAGAGATAGAGATAGAGATAGAGATAGAGATAGAGATAGAGATAGAGATAGAGATAGAGATAGAGATAGAGATAGAGATAGAGATAGAGATAGAGATAGAGATAGAGATAGAGATAGAGATAGAGATAGAGATAGAGATAGAGATAGAGATAGAGATAGAGATAGAGATAGAGATAGAGATAGAGATAGAGATAGAGATAGAGATAGAGATAGAGATAGAGATAGAGATAGAGATAGAGATAGAGATAGAGATAGAGATAGAGATAGAGATAGAGATAGAGATAGAGATAGAGATAGAGATAGAGATAGAGATAGAGATAGAGATAGAGATAGAGATAGAGATAGAGATAGAGATAGAGATAGAGATAGAGATAGAGATAGAGATAGAGATAGAGATAGAGATAGAGATAGAGATAGAGATAGAGATAGAGATAGAGATAGAGATAGAGATAGAGATAGAGATAGAGATAGAGATAGAGATAGAGATAGAGATAGAGATAGAGATAGAGATAGAGATAGAGATAGAGATAGAGATAGAGATAGAGATAGAGATAGAGATAGAGATAGAGATAGAGATAGAGATAGAGATAGAGATAGAGATAGAGATAGAGATAGAGATAGAGATAGAGATAGAGATAGAGATAGAGATAGAGATAGAGATAGAGATAGAGATAGAGATAGAGATAGAGATAGAGATAGAGATAGAGATAGAGATAGAGATAGAGATAGAGATAGAGATAGAGATAGAGATAGAGATAGAGATAGAGATAGAGATAGAGATAGAGATAGAGATAGAGATAGAGATAGAGATAGAGATAGAGATAGAGATAGAGATAGAGATAGAGATAGAGATAGAGATAGAGATAGAGATAGAGATAGAGATAGAGATAGAGATAGAGATAGAGATAGAGATAGAGATAGAGATAGAGATAGAGATAGAGATAGAGATAGAGATAGAGATAGAGATAGAGATAGAGATAGAGATAGAGATAGAGATAGAGATAGAGATAGAGATAGAGATAGAGATAGAGATAGAGATAGAGATAGAGATAGAGATAGAGATAGAGATAGAGATAGAGATAGAGATAGAGATAGAGATAGAGATAGAGATAGAGATAGAGATAGAGATAGAGATAGAGATAGAGATAGAGATAGAGATAGAGATAGAGATAGAGATAGAGATAGAGATAGAGATAGAGATAGAGATAGAGATAGAGATAGAGATAGAGATAGAGATAGAGATAGAGATAGAGATAGAGATAGAGATAGAGATAGAGATAGAGATAGAGATAGAGATAGAGATAGAGATAGAGATAGAGATAGAGATAGAGATAGAGATAGAGATAGAGATAGAGATAGAGATAGAGATAGAGATAGAGATAGAGATAGAGATAGAGATAGAGATAGAGATAGAGATAGAGATAGAGATAGAGATAGAGATAGAGATAGAGATAGAGATAGAGATAGAGATAGAGATAGAGATAGAGATAGAGATAGAGATAGAGATAGAGATAGAGATAGAGATAGAGATAGAGATAGAGATAGAGATAGAGATAGAGATAGAGATAGAGATAGAGATAGAGATAGAGATAGAGATAGAGATAGAGATAGAGATAGAGATAGAGATAGAGATAGAGATAGAGATAGAGATAGAGATAGAGATAGAGATAGAGATAGAGATAGAGATAGAGATAGAGATAGAGATAGAGATAGAGATAGAGATAGAGATAGAGATAGAGATAGAGATAGAGATAGAGATAGAGATAGAGATAGAGATAGAGATAGAGATAGAGATAGAGATAGAGATAGAGATAGAGATAGAGATAGAGATAGAGATAGAGATAGAGATAGAGATAGAGATAGAGATAGAGATAGAGATAGAGATAGAGATAGAGATAGAGATAGAGATAGAGATAGAGATAGAGATAGAGATAGAGATAGAGATAGAGATAGAGATAGAGATAGAGATAGAGATAGAGATAGAGATAGAGATAGAGATAGAGATAGAGATAGAGATAGAGATAGAGATAGAGATAGAGATAGAGATAGAGATAGAGATAGAGATAGAGATAGAGATAGAGATAGAGATAGAGATAGAGATAGAGATAGAGATAGAGATAGAGATAGAGATAGAGATAGAGATAGAGATAGAGATAGAGATAGAGATAGAGATAGAGATAGAGATAGAGATAGAGATAGAGATAGAGATAGAGATAGAGATAGAGATAGAGATAGAGATAGAGATAGAGATAGAGATAGAGATAGAGATAGAGATAGAGATAGAGATAGAGATAGAGATAGAGATAGAGATAGAGATAGAGATAGAGATAGAGATAGAGATAGAGATAGAGATAGAGATAGAGATAGAGATAGAGATAGAGATAGAGATAGAGATAGAGATAGAGATAGAGATAGAGATAGAGATAGAGATAGAGATAGAGATAGAGATAGAGATAGAGATAGAGATAGAGATAGAGATAGAGATAGAGATAGAGATAGAGATAGAGATAGAGATAGAGATAGAGATAGAGATAGAGATAGAGATAGAGATAGAGATAGAGATAGAGATAGAGATAGAGATAGAGATAGAGATAGAGATAGAGATAGAGATAGAGATAGAGATAGAGATAGAGATAGAGATAGAGATAGAGATAGAGATAGAGATAGAGATAGAGATAGAGATAGAGATAGAGATAGAGATAGAGATAGAGATAGAGATAGAGATAGAGATAGAGATAGAGATAGAGATAGAGATAGAGATAGAGATAGAGATAGAGATAGAGATAGAGATAGAGATAGAGATAGAGATAGAGATAGAGATAGAGATAGAGATAGAGATAGAGATAGAGATAGAGATAGAGATAGAGATAGAGATAGAGATAGAGATAGAGATAGAGATAGAGATAGAGATAGAGATAGAGATAGAGATAGAGATAGAGATAGAGATAGAGATAGAGATAGAGATAGAGATAGAGATAGAGATAGAGATAGAGATAGAGATAGAGATAGAGATAGAGATAGAGATAGAGATAGAGATAGAGATAGAGATAGAGATAGAGATAGAGATAGAGATAGAGATAGAGATAGAGATAGAGATAGAGATAGAGATAGAGATAGAGATAGAGATAGAGATAGAGATAGAGATAGAGATAGAGATAGAGATAGAGATAGAGATAGAGATAGAGATAGAGATAGAGATAGAGATAGAGATAGAGATAGAGATAGAGATAGAGATAGAGATAGAGATAGAGATAGAGATAGAGATAGAGATAGAGATAGAGATAGAGATAGAGATAGAGATAGAGATAGAGATAGAGATAGAGATAGAGATAGAGATAGAGATAGAGATAGAGATAGAGATAGAGATAGAGATAGAGATAGAGATAGAGATAGAGATAGAGATAGAGATAGAGATAGAGATAGAGATAGAGATAGAGATAGAGATAGAGATAGAGATAGAGATAGAGATAGAGATAGAGATAGAGATAGAGATAGAGATAGAGATAGAGATAGAGATAGAGATAGAGATAGAGATAGAGATAGAGATAGAGATAGAGATAGAGATAGAGATAGAGATAGAGATAGAGATAGAGATAGAGATAGAGATAGAGATAGAGATAGAGATAGAGATAGAGATAGAGATAGAGATAGAGATAGAGATAGAGATAGAGATAGAGATAGAGATAGAGATAGAGATAGAGATAGAGATAGAGATAGAGATAGAGATAGAGATAGAGATAGAGATAGAGATAGAGATAGAGATAGAGATAGAGATAGAGATAGAGATAGAGATGTGCATTTTAAATAATATCATCATGAAAAAGGTGTTCTTGGTTTTCACATGACATATTTGAGCATATGTTTCATTCAAAATTCAATAGAGATACGAAGAGTGGAGATATCGCACGTGGAATGTCTCTTTTGAAAATTTTCATCGTCAAACATCCATTTTACCCAATTAAGCCACATATTTTTCTGAGAAAGCCATGAATTTCCTTAATTATAGTGCATATACAAGCTTTGAATAGAACGGAATTAAATTTGAGTTGATGTAGTTCTTGAGGGTCACCTGTCTACCCATAGTGCAACGTTTCAAAGGGTTTTTCAGGCTATTTCACCTTAAAAATAGTTGTTTTGCAAATTTTCTCAGGACTACAAATATTTTATTTGCCATGTAGGATGCATTATTAAACTTGTTTCCGCGAGTCTTTTCTACACTAAAATGCAAAGAAAGTAATAGGGTAACAGCAGACAAAAAATAGTTTTGTTTTCTAAAACTTTCACAATTACATCACACACATGAAATTAGCTTGAATATTAATAAAGATTGGCAGAGGATCTTATCACAGAACTAAGAAACGGATAAATAGCAAGATAGATGTGAGTCGTGGCAACTGTCACACGAAGAGATAGAGATAGAGATAGAGATAGAGATAGAGATAGAGATAGAGATAGAGATAGAGATAGAGATCGAGATAGAGATAGAGATAGAGATAGAGATAGAGATAGAGATAGAGATAGAGATAGAGATAGAGATAGAGATAGAGATAGAGATAGAGATAGAGATAGAGATAGAGATAGAGATAGAGATAGAGATAGAGATAGAGATAGAGATAGAGATAGAGATAGAGATAGAGATAGAGATAGAGATAGAGATAGAGATAGAGATAGAGATAGAGATAGAGATAGAGATAGAGATAGAGATAGAGATAGAGATAGAGATAGAGATAGAGATAGAGATAGAGATAGAGATAGAGATAGAGATAGAGATAGAGATAGAGATAGAGATAGAGATAGAGATAGAGATAGAGATAGAGATAGAGATAGAGATAGAGATAGAGATAGAGATAGAGATAGAGATAGAGATAGAGATAGAGATAGAGATAGAGATAGAGATAGAGATAGAGATAGAGATAGAGATAGAGATAGAGATAGAGATAGAGATAGAGATAGAGATAGAGATAGAGATAGAGATAGAGATAGAGATAGAGATAGAGATAGAGATAGAGATAGAGATAGAGATAGAGATAGAGATAGAGATAGAGATAGAGATAGAGATAGAGATAGAGATAGAGATAGAGATAGAGATAGAGATAGAGATAGAGATAGAGATAGAGATAGAGATAGAGATAGAGATAGAGATAGAGATAGAGATAGAGATAGAGATAGAGATAGAGATAGAGATAGAGATAGAGATAGAGATAGAGATAGAGATAGAGATAGAGATAGAGATAGAGATAGAGATAGAGATAGAGATAGAGATAGAGATAGAGATAGAGATAGAGATAGAGATAGAGATAGAGATAGAGATAGAGATAGAGATAGAGATAGAGATAGAGATAGAGATAGAGATAGAGATAGAGATAGAGATAGAGATAGAGATAGAGATAGAGATAGAGATAGAGATAGAGATAGAGATAGAGATAGAGATAGAGATAGAGATAGAGATAGAGATAGAGATAGAGATAGAGATAGAGATAGAGATAGAGATAGAGATAGAGATAGAGATAGAGATAGAGATAGAGATAGAGATAGAGATAGAGATAGAGATAGAGATAGAGATAGAGATAGAGATAGAGATAGAGATAGAGATAGAGATAGAGATAGAGATAGAGATAGAGATAGAGATAGAGATAGAGATAGAGATAGAGATAGAGATAGAGATAGAGATAGAGATAGAGATAGAGATAGAGATAGAGATAGAGATAGAGATAGAGATAGAGATAGAGATAGAGATAGAGATAGAGATAGAGATAGAGATAGAGATAGAGATAGAGATAGAGATAGAGATAGAGATAGAGATAGAGATAGAGATAGAGATAGAGATAGAGATAGAGATAGAGATAGAGATAGAGATAGAGATAGAGATAGAGATAGAGATAGAGATAGAGATAGAGATAGAGATAGAGATAGAGATAGAGATAGAGATAGAGATAGAGATAGAGATAGAGATAGAGATAGAGATAGAGATAGAGATAGAGATAGAGATAGAGATAGAGATAGAGATAGAGATAGAGATAGAGATAGAGATAGAGATAGAGATAGAGATAGAGATAGAGATAGAGATAGAGATAGAGATAGAGATAGAGATAGAGATAGAGATAGAGATAGAGATAGAGATAGAGATAGAGATAGAGATAGAGATAGAGATAGAGATAGAGATAGAGATAGAGATAGAGATAGAGATAGAGATAGAGATAGAGATAGAGATAGAGATAGAGATAGAGATAGAGATAGAGATAGAGATAGAGATAGAGATAGAGATAGAGATAGAGATAGAGATAGAGATAGAGATAGAGATAGAGATAGAGATAGAGATAGAGATAGAGATAGAGATAGAGATAGAGATAGAGATAGAGATAGAGATAGAGATAGAGATAGAGATAGAGATAGAGATAGAGATAGAGATAGAGATAGAGATAGAGATAGAGATAGAGATAGAGATAGAGATAGAGATAGAGATAGAGATAGAGATAGAGATAGAGATAGAGATAGAGATAGAGATAGAGATAGAGATAGAGATAGAGATAGAGATAGAGATAGAGATAGAGATAGAGATAGAGATAGAGATAGAGATAGAGATAGAGATAGAGATAGAGATAGAGATAGAGATAGAGATAGAGATAGAGATAGAGATAGAGATAGAGATAGAGATAGAGATAGAGATAGAGATAGAGATAGAGATAGAGATAGAGATAGAGATAGAGATAGAGATAGAGATAGAGATAGAGATAGAGATAGAGATAGAGATAGAGATAGAGATAGAGATAGAGATAGAGATAGAGATAGAGATAGAGATAGAGATAGAGATAGAGATAGAGATAGAGATAGAGATAGAGATAGAGATAGAGATAGAGATAGAGATAGAGATAGAGATAGAGATAGAGATAGAGATAGAGATAGAGATAGAGATAGAGATAGAGATAGAGATAGAGATAGAGATAGAGATAGAGATAGAGATAGAGATAGAGATAGAGATAGAGATAGAGATAGAGATAGAGATAGAGATAGAGATAGAGATAGAGATAGAGATAGAGATAGAGATAGAGATAGAGATAGAGATAGAGATAGAGATAGAGATAGAGATAGAGATAGAGATAGAGATAGAGATAGAGATAGAGATAGAGATAGAGATAGAGATAGAGATAGAGATAGAGATAGAGATAGAGATAGAGATAGAGATAGAGATAGAGATAGAGATAGAGATAGAGATAGAGATAGAGATAGAGATAGAGATAGAGATAGAGATAGAGATAGAGATAGAGATAGAGATAGAGATAGAGATAGAGATAGAGATAGAGATAGAGATAGAGATAGAGATAGAGATAGAGATAGAGATAGAGATAGAGATAGAGATAGAGATAGAGATAGAGATAGAGATAGAGATAGAGATAGAGATAGAGATAGAGATAGAGATAGAGATAGAGATAGAGATAGAGATAGAGATAGAGATAGAGATAGAGATAGAGATAGAGATAGAGATAGAGATAGAGATAGAGATAGAGATAGAGATAGAGATAGAGATAGAGATAGAGATAGAGATAGAGATAGAGATAGAGATAGAGATAGAGATAGAGATAGAGATAGAGATAGAGATAGAGATAGAGATAGAGATAGAGATAGAGAGATAGAGATAGAGATAGAGATAGAGATAGAGATAGAGATAGAGATAGAGATAGAGATAGAGATAGAGATAGAGATAGAGATAGAGATAGAGATAGAGATAGAGATAGAGATAGAGATAGAGATAGAGATAGAGATAGAGATAGAGATAGAGATAGAGATAGAGATAGAGATAGAGATAGAGATAGAGATAGAGATAGAGATAGAGATAGAGATAGAGATAGAGATAGAGATAGAGATAGAGATAGAGATAGAGATAGAGATAGAGATAGAGATAGAGATAGAGATAGAGATAGAGATAGAGATAGAGATAGAGATAGAGATAGAGATAGAGATAGAGATAGAGATAGAGATAGAGATAGAGATAGAGATAGAGATAGAGATAGAGATAGAGATAGAGATAGAGATAGAGATAGAGATAGAGATAGAGATAGAGATAGAGATAGAGATAGAGATAGAGATAGAGATAGAGATAGAGATAGAGATAGAGATAGAGATAGAGATAGAGATAGAGATAGAGATAGAGATAGAGATAGAGATAGAGATAGAGATAGAGATAGAGATAGAGATAGAGATAGAGATAGAGATAGAGATAGAGATAGAGATAGAGATAGAGATAGAGATAGAGATAGAGATAGAGATAGAGATAGAGATAGAGATAGAGATAGAGATAGAGATAGAGATAGAGATAGAGATAGAGATAGAGATAGAGATAGAGATAGAGATAGAGATAGAGATAGAGATAGAGATAGAGATAGAGATAGAGATAGAGATAGAGATAGAGATAGAGATAGAGATAGAGATAGAGATAGAGATAGAGATAGAGATAGAGATAGAGATAGAGATAGAGATAGAGATAGAGATAGAGATAGAGATAGAGATAGAGATAGAGATAGAGATAGAGATAGAGATAGAGATAGAGATAGAGATAGAGATAGAGATAGAGATAGAGATAGAGATAGAGATAGAGATAGAGATAGAGATAGAGATAGAGATAGAGATAGAGATAGAGATAGAGATAGAGATAGAGATAGAGATAGAGATAGAGATAGAGATAGAGATAGAGATAGAGATAGAGATAGAGATAGAGATAGAGATAGAGATAGAGATAGAGATAGAGATAGAGATAGAGATAGAGATAGAGATAGAGATAGAGATAGAGATAGAGATAGAGATAGAGATAGAGATAGAGATAGAGATAGAGATAGAGATAGAGATAGAGATAGAGATAGAGATAGAGATAGAGATAGAGATAGAGATAGAGATAGAGATAGAGATAGAGATAGAGATAGAGATAGAGATAGAGATAGAGATAGAGATAGAGATAGAGATAGAGATAGAGATAGAGATAGAGATAGAGATAGAGATAGAGATAGAGATAGAGATAGAGATAGAGATAGAGATAGAGATAGAGATAGAGATAGAGATAGAGATAGAGATAGAGATAGAGATAGAGATAGAGATAGAGATAGAGATAGAGATAGAGATAGAGATAGAGATAGAGATAGAGATAGAGATAGAGATAGAGATAGAGATAGAGATAGAGATAGAGATAGAGATAGAGATAGAGATAGAGATAGAGATAGAGATAGAGATAGAGATAGAGATAGAGATAGAGATAGAGATAGAGATAGAGATAGAGATAGAGATAGAGATAGAGATAGAGATAGAGATAGAGATAGAGATAGAGATAGAGATAGAG